>NC_056736.1:666339581-666619581 GCF_019279795.1 Protopterus annectens | reverse complement strand
AAAATTGGTCTTGGGGATTAAATAAATGTAGACAAAGACATACATTATAGTGCAAGGAAAAAGGTGTTCTTATAGCAACTTTGCCAGTGACCACATAACCTCAGAGGTCAATGTGAAGAAAGGGAAAAGACAGAAGCACTAACCCCACTGTCAGCAAAAACTGATCTGGTCAGCTCCTTGTCAGTTTACCATGCAATAAAGAAATATATATATATATATATATATATATATATATATATATACTCACCTGCACTTACTGAAGCAGGCAATGAGGGATATTCAATTGTAGCAGGAAGAAAATGATACCTTTATTTGGTATGGTACTTGTGTGCCATTTAAAAAAATCATCATCAACCCCCTTTTTTTCCATTTTCCTACATGGTGCTGGGATATTCTGTTAACTGTTGCCATTTCTCTCAATTCAGTGCCACGCTCATGCCTTCTTTGATACTTGTGCCTGACTGTTGCAAATCTTCTCTCACACAATCCATCCAACTCTTTGCTGGATGGCCTTGTTTCCTCTTACATTCTTCCTGTCTGTCCCAAATCTTCTTCATCAGATTATCTTCTGCTTTTCTGCACATTTGTCCGAACCACTGCAATCTGTTCGCCTTGATCTTTTCTGCAATTAGAGCTACTTTGACTTCAGCTCGTATGTCCTCATTTCTTCGCCTGTCTCACAGTGTGCATCCTACCACCCTTCTCAGGCACTTCATTTCCATCACCTCTAGCTTTTTCATCTGCTCTGCTTTTACTGCCCAGGTTTCTGTACCATACAGTAGCACTGGTTGCATCACTGTTTTGTACACCTTATATCTCAACTTCTTTGCCGATCTTCTGTCATGCACTACACCTGACGTTCTATGCCAGTTGGCTGCACCCTCTCTGATTCCAGCTTTGACTTCTTCATTCAGATTTCCCTTCTTGTCAATAACCCCTCCCAGATACATGAAGCTGTTAATCCATTCCACTATCTTCCCTCAATTCTCAGCTTCTTCTGATTTCTCCAATTTACTGCTATTTCCACTGTCTTATCTGTACTTAGTTTCATCCCATGTGCCTTCAGTTTTACATTCCATTTTCCTATCCTTTGCTGAAGTTCTTGTTAAGAGTCTGCCTGTAATACCACATAGTTTTCATACTACAACTTTGTTGATCTGTCCCCTCCAACTTGTTTGCTAATGTAATCCGTCACAAGTATGAACAGCAATAGGCTCAGAGCTGAACCTTGGTGCACACCCACTCCAACCGGGAACCCCTCTGTGAGATCGAACATTGTTCGTACTTGAGTCATTGGGTGCTTGTACATAGCCTGCACTAATTCTATCAATATTTCTAGGACTTCAAACCACCGTAGTACTGTCAAAATCAGCTTTCTTGGGAACTTGTCATATGCTTTCTCTAAGTCTAGGAATACCCAGTTGGACTCTTTCCACATCTCTAGCTTTTTCAACTATTTGTCTCACTGCAAACATCAGAACAGTTGTGTTGCATCCTGATCTGAATCCAAGCTGCTCATCTGTCATCTTACTTTCCACTAGTCTGTGTATCATATTTATCAATCTTCCTCTCCAGAATTTTCATGCAGTGTGACAGGAGTTTGATACCTCTATACTGTCAACAGCTGTGGATGTCCTCTTTGTTCTTGTAAGAAACCCCACTGAGATTTCTGGAATAAATAAGAAAGTGCTTAAACATTGGAAATCCATCAACACATTTCATAAACAGTAGCTAGAAATGTGGCGTAAAGGTATGCAAAAATTGAATAGAGAACAAGGAAGCAGGAAAATAGGAGTGATGATGGGATAGGAAACTAAAAGAAAAAGGCATGAAGGGGAAGGGAAACCAACATGTAATATAAGTTTGATTAAGCTTACAAATGTACTTCTATAGTAAAATATGTTTTAAGCAAATTAAACAGGGAAAGAAAATTACAGTGTTTTAAAAAACAGACGTATAGATATTACATTAAATTTAATTGAGTTTGTAATAGTCTAGGGCCTTAAAGAGATCTCATTTATAATCCTTCATAACAGCTGTTACCTTCAGCCTTAAAGCAGTCATTCTATACATGGAAGTAAGCAGAATCATAGTATATAATCAATGGCCAAGTCTCACGGAGCAGAAGGGATGAATTCTTGAATTGTCAACACACAGTCCTAGTGCTAGAACTAGAATGGTAACAACAATACCTGTATGAAACATAAATACAGGTTTAACCTGCACCTTTGGATATTAAATAATGATGTTTTCTACATCTTTCTATACGTCATTCCTGTATTAGGATTAGCAAATGAAGGTAAAAAAATATCTTATAAAGCTTAAAATGTTTTCCAGTGAAGATAAAAATTATGGCTATCCCATTTACTGGATGGAGAACTAGAGAAAGGGAAGAGGAGACAGATGATTTACCTAAATACTAAACATGTAATATAATACATAACTTGGTGGATCAGAATGAAAATAAAATATTCAGTCTTTCCAATTGCAAAATACAGAATAACCAGAAGAACGTGAGCATTGCAAAGGACACCAACTTTATTCACAAACAGTTAAGCACTTTCTTCTCCACTACAGAGACTTCCTCAGAACAAAAATCACAACCTTACACAACCAAGTTAAATACACCCATAAATTATTCAATTAAGCAACAATTAAAATCCTTAAAGCAATATCAAACTTCCAATGTTAACATAATTCACCACATTGTTTTAAAATTCTTAAAAACAAGATTTAAACAAAATGTTACATTATTTTATGTTTAAAATGTGTTTACATAAATTAACAAACCAAAAACAAATTTTTAAAAAGTTTTTTTTAAAAACCTAAGTTCTCAAATAAACTAACCTGAAATTTGGTCAAGTTTAAGAATGCTAGCGATACTAATGGTTTTGTTAACTTTTTAAAAATTTGTTTTTGGTTTGTTAATTTATGTAAACACATTTTAAACATAAAATAATGTAACATTTTGTTTAAATCTTGTTTTTAAGAATTTTAAAACAACGTGGTGAATTATGTTAACATTGGAAGTTTGATACTGCTTTAAGGATTTTAATTGTTGCTTAATTGAATAATTTATGGCTGTATTTAACTTGGTTGGGTAAGGTTGTGATTTTTGTTCTGAGGAAGTCTCTGTAGTGGAGAGGAAAGTGCTTAACTGTTTGTGAATAACGTTGGTGTCCTTTGGAGTGCTTACGTTCTTCTGGTTATTCTGTGGTTTGCTGAGTTCTAGTTCTACCAATTGCAAAATAACAAACATTCAACATAATTAACAAAGTCTGTAACAATCCTGGACCTTGAGAATTCTTGCCCAACTATGGCAACCTTCCACACATTCAGAACAAATTGGATCAAAAATATATTACATGGTCAAGTCTTATAGTCTAAAACATCATCACTGAGTCCAACAGCTCCAAAGAAAGCTGAAGTAGTGATAGCATATTTCATAATACACACTTCCACAGCTCCAGTGCATACATTTTCATATAGGTAATAACACAGATTCCACTTTAGCACCCCCCGAGTTAATTTTTCTTACTTATTTTTTTGACAGTTTCAAAAGAAACTGAGGCATGTTACACTGCAGCAAAAAAAATGAGTCATAATTAATTTCTGAGTTCCAGTAATGTACAGCTTCCATAAGGGATAGTAAGCATATGATCACTTTTTGTAAGAAGATACTCAGGAGCCCTCAGTAGGAAATCAGTACAAAAGTTCATTTGAAGTTGCACAGCAAGGAAAGGGGAGGGAAGCAGTAGCAAGTGTGACGCAGTCAATCTTGTGGAAAGATAGGCCAGGGAGTTCCCATATGAAAGAGCAATGGATGATGCAGGATGCAGCTGAAGAGAATATGTCAGAGGAAGATATTCTGGAACTTTCTGTAGAATGCCAGCAGGAAATGGAGAACAAAGAATGTGCCCATATAGTAAAGAAAATAATCTAAGGGAAGAGCTGCTTGATTTAATAGAGATGGATAGACATATTAATATCAATGAAAGAAACAGATTACAAAAATTCAATAAAACCCTAAATGTTTAGAAGTTTGATAAAACAAATGATTGCAGTACTCAAGACTGTTAACAGAAATTCACGTGATATACCAGAAGTAAATAGGATATATTTCTGTGCAGCTAAATTAACAACAGATAAAGTCTTATCACAAAAACACAGGGAAATAAGGGAAAGGAAGCAAAGAAATCAAATGCAACATGGAAGTATTGAACAGAGAAAACTATAAAGCACTTAAAATAAGAAGTGTCACTGTTAGAAGAATACAAAAGAGGAACGGAGCAACAAAAATACATACAAAAATAGATGTGATAAATGCAACATACAGTATCAGAAAACACCAGGCTCTATTTTACACTATTGCAAATAGTAAACAAAAGATATCTGCACAGGCAGAAAACCTTAGAAGATATGCATATAAATATAAAGGAAAAGTACAAAATAAGCAATTCACTGATGACCGAAACAGTTTTATAGAGAATTGGGAAAGATGGCAAAAGGAATAGAAATACCACTAAAAAGGAAGAAATGGACACTCTGTGGAGAAATATCTATAAAGACTATGTTGGATATAACAAAGATGCTGAATGGATAGAAAAAGTAAAAGAAGCAGTAAGAAGTGCAACTGTGCAGGATATAAAATGGGATGACATAATGGTCAGAGAAATTGGAAAAGCTCTTAAATAGAAAACCCCAGGCTGAGGTACAGTACCTTACTTCTGAATAAAATAATTAACATCTTTACACTAAGATTTAGCTCTGAGTAAGAACTATTTATATGTGCATCCAGAACAGACACCGACTTGGTTAAAGTGAACCTGCAAGCTAATCTTAAAACTATATACTAATAACTTGCCTTCCAATGATGGATAAACTATATACTAGAATTGATGCCAACAGAGTTTATAGTCATTTAGAAGAAAGCTCAATCATGGCAATGGAACAAAAGGGTAATAAAATAAAGTCATATGGAAGAAAAGGATAATTTGTTGTTAAATAAAGTCATACTGGAGAATTGTAAAAAAAAAAACAAGAAGAATCTAAGGTATGACATAGATAGACTACAAAAAAGCATTTGACAGCATCTTACATGTATATCAGAGCATCTTTTTTCTCTCTTCCTCATTTTTGTTCATCTTATATACTATTTTCTGTAACAATTTGTCATTGTAACTCTGTTGGAGCTTTTCTCCCCGGGCCTCTGCTGAAAATGGACATGTATCCAGTCGGACTATCCCGGTCAACAAATGTAAAATAAATAATAAAATAAATCTGACTGTACCTTTAAGAAGCATTTCCAGATGTAGCATGTGCATATAAATACTGAGCGTGTGCAGGCAGCAATGCCATGTGTTTCTTACACTGTACAGAGTTATTTTGCAAAATACAGCCATTTTGAAATGCTCTTGTGCTGTGTCAAGTTTATTCACAGTCATTTTGAAGTATTTCGTACACTGACAAGAAGCAGTTTCATAAAGTTCAGTAATTTCAGAGTGTTCTTGTGCTACGGAGATTTATTTGGCAAAGTGCAGTTATTTCAAAGAGCTTGTTGTGCTACTGGGCATAATTACAAGTACTGTCATAAAGTTCTGGCATATATATATATATATATATATATATATATATATATATATATATATATATGTTCATAGATGATTTCAAGCACCTTCACTACTCTGTGTTGATATTCAGTGGCATTTCACAGACTAAGTCCACTTATGTTTGATCATAATATAACAGATAATTGGAGAGTATTCAAGCAGGAATACAATATTTTCATACAAGCAGCTTTTTCTGACAAAAATGCACATACAAGGGAAATCATTTTGCTTAACTTAGCTGGGTCAGAAGCTATTGAAAGAGCGCGTTCATTTGTGTATGCACCAGAAGTATATGCAGGAGAAGGGGAAACTGTCATATTGTGGTACTGGCTGAATCAAGGGAAGACCCTGAGTGCTTAAAAGTAAATTTAGAGAAATGTGCAACCCCCAGACAAATGTTACATTATAGAGTCGCTTATTTTATACAAGAGACCAAACGCCAGGTGAAACTTTTGCAGCTTATATCACTGACTTGTGAAATAAAGATAAAACATGCAGATTTGGTGACTTCAAAGATGAGTTAATAAAGGACAGGCTTGTGTGTGGTGTTAATACTTATCCAACTACTCAGCTGGGGACTTTCTGTTTACCAACTCTGTTGGAAAAATATGGAACAGACTCCCAGCTCAGTTGACCCTAGAACCCTCACTAACTGAATTCAAAAACAAACTCAAGAAATACTTCAAAACTCATTGGTTATGTCCTTGGACTAACCCTGACTAGTGACCTCTCTATTTCTTAGGTGCCTTACCTTCAACTACTTCTAACTTTTTTCTACCACTCCATTTCAGGAAGGGTCAATTGTATAACTGCTGTTCAGTGTGTCTTAAACCTGAATATAATGTTATTTATGTTTAACTTTGAAAATAATGTTATATTTTGTAAAGTGTTTTATAATAAGTACTATATGTGCTAAATGCTGGTATTTCTTATGACTGTAATCTGTTTGAAACTAGCATTTACTAAATGTTCAATGTGTATTATTATCTTGGAGCTTTTCTCCCCAGGCCTCCACTGAAAATGGACATGTATCCAGTCAGACTATCCCGGTCAATAAGTGTAAAATAAATAAATAAATAAAAATAGTGCTGCAGTGAGAAAGTTTTTGCTTCGTGATGCGATTTAACATTAAGTAAAGACATAGAGATTTGCCAAATCCATGAGCTCACAGAAAGACAAACAAGTATGCTTACAAGGGATAAAAGTATGTTTTCAGCAGCCTCTAGAGCAAATGTAGAAAGCATGCAACATGTGCCAAGCAGAAACAGGCCTAAGCACATGGCCGCAGCAACCCCTGTAGGTGTGGCAGTGAGAACCCAGAGCTTTCTAGCAAGTTCCAAGACTAGCTCAGTAAAAAGGACATGCTCAGTACAGTATAAGAGTGAGTCAGTAAAACCCAAGTCAAGTCAAATTGTTAACTGTCGTAATTGTGGTACTAACCATGAGTCTAAAAGAGAGACATGCTTAGCATTTGGTCAGCAATGCCACAAGTGTAAAAAATGGAACCATTTTCAAACGTTTTGTAAATCAAGCAATCTTCATTCAGTTATTAAGAAAGGTCACTCAAAAGAGCAGGTTGATCATATAGAAAGCTGCAACCCTACTTTCTATGTAGATGGTGTATCAATGGTCAGTGAAAAGGTTAATGCAGTAGATTTGTTGGCAAAGAATGATGTATTTTATACCATCCTGATCAATGGTAAACCCACAGAGCTCAAAGTAGACACTGGTTTAAAGTATAATGTAATGTCAGCAGAAACATTTGCTAAAGTGAGAGCTGGTGAGCAACTTAATTTGGTCAATTGTGCGAAGTTTGTTGCTTATGGAGGTGAAGAGATTCAAACCAAAGGCTCAGCAATGCTTTCATGTTATTTGGCTGGGAACAGTTGCAGCTTGCAATTTTATGCAGTCTGAAGACCTGTGCAGTCATTATTTGTTCTCAGAGACAGTTAGAGAATGAAACTGCTTTATTTTACCAAAGAAGTCCAACATGTAAGCATATGTCCCAGTTCCAGCTTCAGTGACGTTATTTTTTCAGAGTATGCTGATATGTTCGACGAAAAGCTAGGGAAACTTCCAGTTGTGAACTCTATAAAAGTAGATCCACAGGTTAATCCAGTGGTCTGACCAGCAAGGAGACTTCCAACAGCTATGCAGGACAAAGTCATGGTACAGTTAGAGAAAATGGTGTAGCAAGGTGTGGTTTGTCCTGTCAAAGAACCAACCTAGTGGGTGTCTTCTATGGTAGCTGCTCATAAGAAAATTCAGATGAAATCAGAATATGCATTGACCCAAGAGACTTGAACAAGGCATTAAAAAGACCTCATCATCCTATGTGTACAGTCGAGGAAATTACAATCTTCATGTCAAATGCCACTATTTTTTTCTGTCTTAGATGCAAAGAGTTCACTTTGGCAAGTAATGCTTGATCGCAAATCTTCACTACTGACTACATTCAGTACCCCATTTAGTAGACACAGATTCCTCATGGTGCCTTTTGGAATAAATTCTGCCAATAATAGTTGATGATTTACTAGTTGGAGGTAATGGTGAAGCAGAGCATGAAAGAAACCTCAGGAAAGTTCTGGGCAGGGCGGGTGAATTGAACTGAAAGCTCCATCCTCTGAAGTGCAAATTCAGACTGCAAGAAGTTACTTATGTAGGTCATTTATTTACCAGTGCAGGCTTATGACCTGATCCTTCCCACCAAGCAGCCATTCTTGAGATGCCAGCTCTAGACAATATCCAAGCTCTACAGTGTTTTCTTGGTATGGTTAACTATTTGGGCAAATTTATCCTTGACGTTAGTGAGTAATCAGCAGCTTTAAGAGAGCTGACATGCAAAAATGTTGCATGATCGTGGTTACAACAACACTAGAGAACATTTGATAACCTCAAAAAGCAAATTTTTCACTCGCCTACATTAAGATTCTATGATGTCCACAAACCAGTAGTTCTTTCCTGTGAAGCTTCAAAGTTCTGTCTTGGTGCAGTTATTCTTCAAGAGGGCAGACCTGGTGCCTATGCATCTAAAACTCTTACCCAAACTGAGATGCAGTATGCTAAAATTGAAAAGGAACTTTTGGCAATTGTGTTCACATGTTCAAAGTACCATGATTATATTTATGGCCGAGCAATCCAGATAGAAATTAATGATCAAACTCTAGTCACTATTTTAAAGAAGCCTATGCATTCCGCTCCAGCAAGACTATAAAGAATGATGCTCAAATTGGAAAAGTAAAATTTCAAAATAGTCTATACAAAGGGTAAACTTCTTTATCTGGCTGATACCTTAATCCAGATTTCCCAGAAATACCATGGAACAGCTTGATGCAGAGAATTTTGACTTTGATGTCATGGAAGTGCACAATGTTTCTACCACTAGACTTGAGCTGAGAGATCATACAAAGACTGATCTAATTTTGCAAAAGCTCAGCCACTTCATCAGTGTAGGATGGCTGTCAAAGAAATCCTTTATACCGCCAGAAGTACAACCTTACTTTCCATATGAAGATGACATTCTGATGGATGATGGTATCATTTTCAAATATCCAAAAGTTATTGTTCTTAATTCCTTACAACATGAATACATTCAGATTTTGCATCGTGGCCACCCAGGTTCTGATTCTACCAAAAGAAGGGTGAGAGGACTAGTATTTTGGCCTTCTCTATCAAAAGACATTGATAAAGTGCTTTCTTCTTGTTCAGTGTGCAAAAGTATTAATCCACATTTGCAAAAAGAGCCACTTCAGCTAAGCCAAATTCCTGAACTATCTTGGTCAGCAGTAGCAAATGACATATCTGAGTGGAACAGTTAACATTACTTAGTGTTGGTAGAGTCTTATTCGAACTGGTTTAAGATTGATTTGCTACCTAACCTAACATCCAGTGCTGTTATTACTAAGATAAAATGCCATTTCTCAGTCCATGGTAGTCCACACAAAGTTATTTCTAACAACGGTTCTCAGTTTACCACTCAGTTGTTTCATAGATTTGCTAAAGAGTGGGACTTTATCCATGTTACTAGCAGTACTAAATATCCTCAGTCAAATGGCCTTGCTGAACTTGCAGTATTGAGTGCAAAGCAATTACTAGAGAGGTCAAAGTGTTACAATACAGATATATTCTTGAATTCACTCAGTCTCAGAAATATACCCTGTGACAACCAACTAGGCTTGCCTGCTTAGAGACTTCTATCTAGGCAAACCTGAAGAACCTTGCCTATCAGTTTTAGTTTGTTGGTGCCTAATGCTAAAAACAACAGGGTAGTCAAGCCCAACTTTTTAAAAAGTGTTCTTCTCAGAAGTCCAGCTATAATAAAATGAGCAGATTTCTTCGGCTGTTAAAAGAAGTCGAGACAGTGAGAATGCAAACGGCAAAAGGCAAGTGATATATGTACTGAACTGTGATCCTGCTTAGTGGAATCTGAGGGTATTGAGTACAGGAGAAACTGCAGAGATCTTTTTACTGTATCAGAAACGATATCACAGCATTGTACCTGTGTTACAGACTCTAGATCTCAGAGCAACCCAGACAATGTTCGTACAGAAGAACATGTCGCAGTATCCATTTCCATTCCTGATGATGTCCCAGATGTCCCCAAAGTTGAACATTCCTTGAAGACAGTCTCCATTGCTAGATACAATTCTGACTTTTATGTTACATGGTCAGGTCGTATTTCCAAACCTAGTGTAAAATATACAGCAATTTGGACATAATTGTTTTATATGTGTCTGATTTTGTATAATTGCATGTCAAATAATTAATTACATGTCAAAAGATCATTTCTGTAAATTGCATGTCACTAAATACTGTTATTTCATGTATGAGCTATTTCTCAAAGAGGGAGGATGTAGATAAGAGCATGTGTATATACCTTTAAAAAGCATTTCCAGATGCAGTACATGCATATAAATACTGAGCATGTGCAGGCAGCAGCGCCATTTTGAGAGAACAGCCAGACTGTTAACATATATGAGTGTAGTAGTCAGTCTGTTTATAAGTTTATTTAAGTTTAAGTTACAAAGCCCCATTTCTGATGTTTGTGTGTTATAAAGGGTTCCTATGAGTACAACGAAAACACATTATGTCGAATGCGTTTTCGTCGACACGTAGAGCAAACAGGCAAATCAACGAAGTGGCTGTTCAGCAAAATTTTTCCTTGGGAAAGAAGTCGCTTGACTGCTTCGTTGTTTTGCCGTGTTCTGAAGTGTAATGTGGTTCCTTGTCCGGTATAGCTCCCGAGCGTGATTGTGCAACAGTTACTGACCTTAGGGTTAGGGTGCGGGTTAAGGTAAGTGCATATGTATGAAAGTGTTTACTGTTTTATATTTTATGTTAAATGTATGGTTGAGTTACGTGTGTATGTGTTTTCAGTTGTTTACTTTTGTTTTGGGGGGGTAGAGTTAGGGTTAAGGTAAGTGTGTATGTGTTTGGAGCTGTTTATGTAAATGTGCGAGAGTTACTGACCTTAGGGTTAGGGTGTGGGTTAAGGTAAGTGCATATGGTTTAAAATGTTTACTGTTTTTTTTTCGTTAAATGTATGTTTGGGTTATGTGCATATGTGTATTTAGTTGTTTACTGGTTTTTGGGGGGGTATAATTAGGATTGGGTATGTGTGTATGCGTTTGGAAGTGTGTAATGTGTTTTTTTTTTGCGGGGGTTGGAACAGCGATTTCTTTCCCTAGGAAAGAAATCGATGTTCTTTGGATTCGACATTTTCAGCTTTCGCTGAAAATGTGTCGATGTAACATCGTTCGCTGTTTTAAGCGTTCGATGTTGCAATATAGACCCATTATAAAGCTGCTTGAACAGAACCCACAAATGTTCATCTGTTTTATCCTGACCAGACAAGCGACACCACATTCTTGGATAAGATTACGCACTACATTAATTGATTTTATTGCAGGGACCATGAAACAGTGGCAAACCACTCTGCAGCTAAGCTGTGATAATGGACAAATTATTATCCCAGGCATAAAAATTAAAAGGGGGGTATGTCAGGGTGACTCTTTGTCACTGCTGTTCTTTTCTCTTGCCATTAACCCATTAAGTTTTCTTCTTAACAGATTAGGTCATGGTTACAGTTTGGATCCCAGAAAACAACAAAGTGTAAAGACTTCTCATCTTTTTGTGGATGATTTAAAACTGTATAGTTCATCAGATGAGGAACTGAAAACCCAACTGCAAGTGGTCAAATCCTTTTCAGATTATATAAGAATATTATTTGGTTTTGATACATATACTAAAGCAACATTTAAAGCGGGAAAGCTGTAGCACCAAGAAAATATCTGTCTGGGACAGGAATGTAGATGTAAACGAACTTGAGTAGAAGACAATGGATAAATATTTGGAAATGGATGAAGAATTGATGATAAAACATAAACAATTGTGAAAAAATTAGGAATATTTTATAAGACTAAAATTAATACTGAAAACAGGCCTGACATCTAGGAACCAAATCCAAGATATGAACTAATTTGCTCTTCCTGTTCTATTTTGTAGTTTTGAGGGGATTGATTGGCCCCAAAAGGTATTGGCTCAGCTGGACTGGAAAACAAGAAAAATGATTCACACTTAATAAATGATTTATAAAAATCACTGCATACTAAGATTATATATTTCCCATTCTGAAGGAAGTATGGGCCTCCTCAAAACTGATTACATGTATAGATCTGCAATTGTAGGACTACATACATATCTGCTGATCTCATAAGACCCAAATGTAGTGAAAGTTTTAAAACATGAGGAGAACAAGTATAAGCTGACATCTCTGCTTTATTTAGCAGAAGCATATTGGTGTCAAGCAGGAATGGAAATCAGAGAAGAAGTAGACCAAAATCAGGCAACAACTGTGCCAAAAATTGAAAGAAAGAATATAACATGAAGGATCAGATGAAAAGGCAAGAAATGTGGAAAAGGCATAAATATAATTGCAGGTACAGAAAACTCTAGGAATAACCTTATGTTGTCAGGATCTGACAAAGACATGTTTAAGGAGAGGAGAATTTATACCAAAAGATGAAAGGTTAATATTGGTGGCCTAGAACAGTGGACTATGTACACATTGGTTTACAAAGTCCATTGAACATGTGAGAGAAACAAACAAATGCAGGTTTTGTAGAACATAATTGGAAACAGTTACGCATCTTGTTGCTAGCTGTGATACACTAATGGCAGAGGGCCTGTATACAGAAAGGTGTACTAATGTGGAAAAACTGTTGTATTGGGGATTGTGCAAGCATTACAATTTCGAAATAGCTGAGAAGCATTGGAAACTTGAGCCACAAAGCATTACAGAGAATGATGAAGTTTATATCACAAGGGGTTACCCATTACCAACAGTTCAAAAAATCGATGTGAGAAAACCAGATACTGTAGTCCATGAAAAGAAGACAAAAGTAGCATTGTGCATCAAAATTACAATAGCCAATGATTTTAGTGTCTTATGTACAAAGAGACACAAAGTCATAAAATACCAGGATTTTCAGCCAGAAACGAGGGCAATGTGGAAGAAGGATACCCAAGCAGTTCCAACAGTAGTAGGAACGATGGGTCTTATAAAAAATAATTTACAGGCATGTTTAGATATGCTACAATATATGTAATGTAACTCCATATGAACTGCAGAAGGAGTCAGTTCTGGGTATATTGTGGGTGTTGTGAAGAGCATTCTCTAGGCCTTTTAAGGGGAGTACAGGACCAAGAGGAACCTGGAACTGAAACCCATTGAGGAGGCTTTAAGGACATTAAAGCAGCAAATAGCCCCTGAGTGAAGGCCTGCCAGTCAATTTGTGGATCCCTAGGAGTAGAAGAAACATGTTTAATTTTTTGTTTCTTCTTTAAAGGGAACATACCCTCCAGAAAGCTGAGAAGGCTCAGACCCAGGACAGCATCGAGAACCATAGTGGGAACTTCTTCCTCGATAAAAAATTGAGGAACTCCCCTAGACCCCTTAGAAAAAATCCACCGTGTTTCCCCCTGAATGTCGGAGATGGACACCTGCAAAGCCTCTTTGTACATGCTGACAACCGGACCCTCACCGGCCTCTGACAAAGTCACAGCAGAGAAATCCTACAACACAGCTGTGCAAGCCTCTGGGTTTGTAACAACCTCAGGAGAAACACCTAGCAGAGACTGGACGGGGAAGATTCTGGCCATACCTCTTTCACCTTCTTCTTCTCTGATGGCTGACCCTGAGGGTAGGAGATTTCCTCCATTGTATCTTTAGTGAGAAGCTTATGATGCTGGTTCTCAAGATACAAGGAAAGGGAAGAAAGTCTACTGTGATGGGTTTTCAGAACGATCGTCTGACAAATAGAACAAGATGTGTGGTCATTAGAAGCTCCTAGACAAAAAAAGACACTTATTGTGGCACTCTTTATGGGCAATCTGTCTCTGCCATTGGCATTTACCCTTCTTGGATGACAATAACCCCAAGGAACACAAATCAAGTAAGAAAAAACAAAATCCCCAACAGGGTACTTATCTGCAACTGCAAATGAAGTCAGCAGACAGGTGTAGGTAGTCACTGGAGAATGTAAATGCATTCAACTGGCAGAAAATGGAAGCAGGTAAGCAGACCAATGGTACAAAGATACATTCAGACTGGTAGCAGTTCTAATTATGGTAGGCCTGAACGTCACCTTTATGCCCTATGCTATATAAGGAGCATTTGGGTGATGTTCAGCGTACCTTTAAAAAGTAACAAGTAGTCTTTGGTAGACTGGCCAGGTGTTCAGACTTTGATGGCAGAGAATCCCATCTCTTAAGAATACTGCAGCAGTGAATGTAAGGACAGAAGCTATGTCTTCCAAACCTTGACCTGAATAACTGTTTCAGCTATTACATCATTAATGTCAAAGTTCTGCAAATTTACTAATTTCTGGAAACTGACAAAAATACGTAAAATATTATTAATAGGTACTGTAAAATCTTTCTTACTAATAGCATTTCCTGAGTTGTTTTCATACAAAATCCAGTCACCCTCACAAAGTGCAGTCATCTGTGGTCTTTTTCCAAGACACTAAATTAGACTGTCCCTTTATCAGGCCCTTGGATTCAGTGTGCAGTAGTTTCAAGTAATGCTCACTTGTTTAGAAAAGACTTTTGGTGAGGAATAACTCAAAACGGACATTTTAGGGAACATAATCAAAGAAAGCAATTGCTGTAATACCACAGTGCTGAGTCACAGTAAGTTTAACAGCTCTGAAGAAGTTCGTTAAATTTATGGACAAAGGCACTTAGGTTTGCAAAACTGGTTCTTTTATTGTGCGCTCTTTTGAAGAAAAAGGCAGATGAACAGCTATCAGACTCTGGTATTTAAACTTAAAAGTACTTTTATTGTATTACTTTTATTGTGTGTACTTTTGAAGAAAAGGCCAGTTGAACAGCTGTTAGACTCTGGTACTTAAATTTAAAAATACTATTACTGTGATTCACTGTGGTACTTCAGCAATTGCTTTATTTGATTTTGTTTGTGTTTTTTTAAGCATTGCTCTGGGTTTTTCTGAATTTTTAGGGGACATCCTTAGAAATTTGTTTGTTGATAGAAACTTATTCAAAAAAGTTATTTCTAATAAAAATGTAAAAATAAAAAGTAAGATAAAATAAGAATCGGTGCAGAATTTTGACTTGTGAGCTTATACCTACTATAGGCCTCAACTTTGTATTATTATGGACATCACTAGCATACATCAAAGCTAGAACTTGGAAATGGAAACATGCAAACACGCCGTTTTGTTTTGAATGCTTAAGTTCTGCAGAAGAGCTGTCTAGACATAGATATCAGCCCTATACTTCATAACACCATAGATGGAAGCAGAATCTAAAACATGGTCAAAGCTGGAGCTAGCTTACGTCAAGATATTAGAGTTAGATCATGTGATGGTATCATAAGTCATGTGATTTTTTTTCTATTAAAACTTAAAAGCCTAGCATCAAGTATAATGTAACTGTCTCGTTAGCATTACTTAATTTGCTTTAATATTGTATATATGTAGCATTATTGTTTAGTTTAGAGCATTCACAGCTGAGCATATTCATGACCAAAAAGGTTTGAAAAACTGCTTTATCCAACTATATTTTTTTCTTTCTGGTCTTCTTAACAAAGTTCTTCTCTGCCACCCCCATTCCCTTACTTTTTGCATATATCGTATTCTCCAGCACAATAGCAAAAACATTTAAATAGAAGTGATGTGAAAAAAATTAAAATGATAAAGAGATGAGGTTTATTTTGAGGGAAAATGCCTGTGTATTGGTCTAAACCCAGGTGAGCTGAGTATGGCATTATCGTATCTGATAAATATACTTTATCAGAGATTTAGTGATGTACTGACCTGCAATATCCAGGACTCTAAAAATCTCATCAGCTTTCACAATACAGATGTGTTTCAAAAAATGAAAGCCTACCATATGTCCTACTATTTATAAATCGCAGCTTAAATTAAAAAAAGCTCAGACTGTGAAAGTACATGTCATTATTTTGAGCACATCCTGTTGTTTATAAATGATAGCATAAATTAAAATACATGTCATTAATTTGAGCATGAATGTGTTGCTATTTTTATCCTAAATGCAAAGACAAAAGTGCTGTCCATTTAATTTGCAAACAGAACAATCCCTCTGTATCACCATTTGTTTCTGATTCTATTTTCTTTCTTCATTGTGATTATATGTGTGTGTGTCTTACTTTAATTCAATGTGCCGCTCTCAGGCTGTCTAGTTACAGTACACCTTTTGTTCCAGAGGAACAGATGGTCTGTTGTTTACTAAACATGCTAAAACAACAGACAGTAGGTTACATCTAGCTGTGTACAGTATGGCGTTAAATTCCAGCTTCAGTTAGAAGATAGAAATGAGCGGAGCAGAAGTGTTTATCCCTAGATATGGAGAAATCTGTAGTCTTACCTCAGGTGACTCACTTGTCTCACAGATTTTGGGATGCTGACAGCAATGTACAGCAGAACACAGTAAGAGAGCTATAAAAGCAGTTTGTTTGCAGGATATGAGCAACATAAACTACTATCTATATTATTTCAAAGAATATATTTATATTTTGCTACAATAAACTATCCAATGTAGTTACATATGGAAGTATAGTAATGATCGGGCTTACTGCCAAACTATTCTTTACTAAGATGTATTTTTATCACAGTTTAGTGCATGCTTAACTCACAGAAGCTCTCTTTCAAAACAAGAAAAATAGTAAATATTATTAAAATTTAATATGAAAAAATAGTTTTCTTACACAAAAATTACAGTAAAAGTTAGCAGAGATCATTCAGCATTATCCTTCAGGATTCACATTTTTTTACTTCAAGTATTTTTATACATTTGTTAGCTGGATAATTCCACTGGACACAAGTGTCCCTGTTTAGGGATAGCCTGGTAGCTCTACTTGATCTAGAGACTTGCTGAGAGTTACACTTTAGACAAACAGATGAGTAAAATCAAATCCAGTACCCTTGAGTACAGGAAGCTTCTCTTTAACAGCTCAGAGCCTTAATCCTTTTCACAGACTTAGTTTATGATGTAGAAGCCCCATTTCGCTCAGCACTTAGTGGTAGAAAAATGCAAAAAAATGAAAAACGAATACACTAACATTAGGAACTCATCCTTACATCAATTGTTTGCTTTAGTGTGAGGTCACTCAGGGAATGATTCTCACAGCTCTGTTAGTTGGTGAGGGATCCCCATGTTCATTGCATCTGTGATTTAACTTAGGTTAAGTGTTTTTAGCATATATCATAGATGCATCAGTTCATAATTTACTTTCTCTCCATTTGCACCATAGTCCTTCTTTGTTCTCTGTATTTGTGTGGAATACTGGCCTTTTCTTACTACAGTTAAGAGCTCATTTTTTTCTATCTGCTGTGCGTTAGCCTGTTCCATCATTTCTTTTAATTTAATTCATTTTAGATACTCATCAATGTTGTGTCCCGTAGCATTCAGTGATGATTTAACTTTTTATTCAGCTTATTTTATTTACTTCTTGCAAAGGTTTCTATTGCAGGCTATTATGCACTAGTAAACAGTGTTCTTTGTGTAGCATGCACTTTGTTATCATTTTGAGTCTATATACAGATTTAAGGTCATTCATAATTGTAGTACTGTGTTTTGATTTTATACATGTTCCTTTAAAAGTATCATCGTTTTGTTCATCGCTTCTACTACTACTGGATTCACAAAGAATTTGCATAGTATACAGTGCGCAGTACATCCGGGGTGGTGCAGCGGTAGCATTGCTGCCTCACAGCAAGAGGTTCTCCTGTTTGATTCTCAGCTGGAGTATGGGGAGTGCCTTCTGTGTGGAGTCTACATGTCCTCCCCGCAGTTTGGTGGGCATTCGAAAGTCATGTGTAAATGGGCATGCCTTTGTAGAAGGTTGAACGTCGAGCTGGCACCTCGGCGTTCATGAAAATCTACTGCCAATCATTAGCAGACCGGAGTTCGCTGTGGCGACCCCTAACTGGGAAAAGCAGAAAGACAACAACACAGTGAGCAGTTGCACTGGAAATAGCTAAGTACAGATTACTAGTGATTTCATACTCTAGTGTTGTTCTATAGTGCAGAGAGCAAATGCATTGCAGGTAATGAATACAAATAATAACATAATATATAAATGAAAATGTGAATGAAAATGAGGTCATAATGGCATGCAGATATAAACAAAGTGAACCTACTCATGATTTGTAGTCATAAGTGGAGGAAATTCAAACCATGTCTAAGATGCAAGCTCTGCACTCATCAAAAATACTCTGGATCACAGCAGCAGTCACTCAGCAGCATTTAATAGCCATTTGGCCTGTACACATTAGGAAGTATCTGTTGGCAATGAAAACGATGCTGTCAGCAAGGATTATTCAGTGATAAAACCATTGCTGATTGGTTGCATGTAGGGCAGGACATTGTATGGTGTTTGGTTGACATGTAACACCCCCATGTGTAATATGCATGAATGTGTGGCTTTTCTATCCCTGTGGAGACTAAGGTATACATAGTGCATACTTTTTTCAATTAGTAGAGATCTTACAGAGATGAATAGGAGGCATGTTAGGTTAGGCCTCTGACTCTACAGTACTGAAGAAGGTAATCAGTATTATGCTTTTTGTGTAGATGAGCATATCTGGTTTCTTAGAACACCAAAGTCACCACAATGAGGGGCTGCTATGACATTAGTCACCTTCATGAGGTACTAGGTAAATTTGTAGTATGTGCCATGTTACATAATATAATCTGGAAGAAATAAGCAGGCCATCCCCAGGGTATGGATGCAGTCAGAGTGCACACACACATACAGAACTGACATGCTAAGTGCAACAACTTCATCAGCCAATCACAGTTTGGTCAACGAAGAAGAAATTGCAGCTGTACAGCACCCCCACATAGGATGAAATGTTCCATACATGATAGTGCTGTTGAAGTTGCAATCCTGAATCAGAACTATTTGCCCTGATGAGCACACAGTGATGACGAAGTGCTCCACATAACAAACCTGATGCATGCAGTGTTTATATTACGCTGTGCTACTATGCGAGTCAATGAATGGACAGGTCACACTGTGCCATGGGTACCTCTATATGCACCATGTATAGGAAGTTGCATTTATCCACAGATACCTCCCAGTAGTTAAAACCATTTCACTATGTACCCCATATGTGTGCATGATAAAAAAATAATACAGCCTAAAAACATTTGCAGAAATTAAAAGAGGGATGGTGAATTGCATCAACTGATTATGATAAAGCAATAATACCTCTTAATCTCTTACATTAAGAAGTGGGAACAAAGCCAAAGCTTAATGAGGGGTAAAGGCCCTTAGATTAGGGACAGATCTTAAAGATGGCTCTTACATACTTAGAATGTTGTCATAAAGCCAGTTTCTGCATTACAGTGTTTTCTGAGCCTAGACTAAAGTAGGCTTGTGTTGAAGGACACAAACAGGGTTGGACAGCAAGTTATTGAAGGTAGAGAAAAGGCCTTAAGGTGGCAAATATTCTGTGCCAGATGTACCTTTCTTGTGCAGTTGTGATGGGTGCCACTATGTGAATGTGATCTGGTTTTCAGTAGAATTTGGGGTCTTCTTGGCAGGGATGGATTGCAACTGTGGTACCATGACCTGGATGAAGTCTACTGGTGATTTAACTGCTCCTTGGGACCTGGGAAATTTTCAAAACATGGCCCACCTTCATAAATGTGCATGTTCTTTTGGGTTCATCTTTCTGTCAGTTTTAAATGTGTACTTACCTACCAGATTTATATTTATTGCTTAATAAAGCAAATATTTATGTGTGTTTGCTTTGTATTTGAGTAGATCTGCATATTTTTCAAGAAGTGAAGCAAAAATTTACTAACCAAATATTAACAAAATTTACCAATGAAATAGTAACAAAAGTTACTCATATCAGAGCATATTAACCATTAAAATACTTAAACTGCTGTCATTGTAATCTCCCAATTTCCATACCCAACATTTACACCCACTTGGCTGTGTACACTTTGACTGCCTGATTGTAATAAAAAAAAGGCCAAAGTAAAGTACTTCAATTTGCTTTACACAAATGCACACTGGTCCTGAAAAGCCAGACTAATGACCATTTAGCTTGAACATGACAGCAAGATTAATCATTTGCATTCACAGACAGGCTATATATCCCACAATTATAATACTATTTTTGACTGTGTATGCCTCAGATATCTGATTATGGTTAAAATAAATAATTGTGGACACAGTACTGCATTTCAGGTTTGTTTCACACAAATATAAAGCAGGCAGAGTAAGATATTTCAACTTACTCCATACAAATGCCACTAGTCTTGCAAAATCACACTGTTTAAACCAATCAAACAACAACAAAGTTACTTTCATCCGCAGCTAGTCCCTTACCCCACCCAGCAGTTATAACCACTTTGCTACATACACCTCATGTATCTAATAAACATTATCTCTCAACCCTTAACTCAAGAATTAGGGCCAAAGGCCCCAAATCAGGGTCAGATTTTAAGTGCTGCTCTTATATACTTAGAAAGTTGCTAAAATTATAGTTTTTATATTAGTGTGCATTTTCTGAAGGTTGTGATGCCTGAACTCAAGTGCCTGTCATTATTTGGAGACTACAATCATCAAAGATTTGCCAAAAAATATACATTTTATGAGGAACAGGCAAAATATATGAGATAAAATTGGGAGTTCTAAAAAATTAGGGACAACTGAAAGCTGTGTAATTTCAACTTTGTTTCACACAAAAAGTAGTCACAATAAATTATTTTCCAACTTACTTCACACAAGTGCACTCTACATCTGCAAAGTCAAACTGATTAAGCTGAGCAAATAACAAAAGTTTAAGTCACTTTCATCAACAAACAATCCCCATCCTACTCAATGGTTATATCCACTTTGCTTTGTATATCTCATGTGGGTATGGTAAAGCAGGCTATGTAATCTTTTGGAGATGTGATAAAACAACAGTATCACTCAACCTCTAAATTCAAGAATCAGGGATAAAGCTAAAATTAAAAGAGACAAAGGCCAATAATTGTTGTTATATTTTAAAGATGGTTCTTATATACTTAGAAAGTTGCTAGAATACCAATTTTTGCATTCGGGTATATTTTCTTTACTCATAAGTTTTTATTAATTTTCTTGAAATTTTAATACAAACTACTTGTAAATTATCCAAACGAAATATCAAGAAGTAAATAACAACAAGAGTAACTGAGATATTTACATTATGTACATTGGCTTGAGTATAAATTATATAATAAACCAATCTAAGTCAAATATGCAGATACTTTAGATATAAGTTTATCTTACATCTTCTTGATATCGAACTTTCAAGAAGAGACTGAATCCATTCTCAATGTTTTAATAAGATGAGTTACCTTCTTCCATGGATTGTTGCTCCATTTCTTAGGAATAATCCTTGACTCTTTTACTTTTACTTCCATCAATGCTGTTTCATTTATAAGATTCAAAAATTCTTCAAAAGTTGGTTCAGATTTGGAAAGCCATTTCCTAGAAATACATTTTCTAGCCACTGCTAGAATAGTCCAAAGCAAGTATAAATCTTTCCTATTCATTTCTAGTTTTTCAGTAGCATTCAGGAAGATTAAGGATTTTGTTAATACAAAAGTGTCTGAAAATAAAGCTTGCAGAAAATTTCTAATGTCTTCCCAAATTTTTTTAAGTTTAATGCAATCATGGAAAATGTGTGTCCAATCTGCTTTACAGGTTTGTAGACATCTCCAACAAATTACACTATTAGAAGAAACAAATTTGCTGAGTCTATTAGGTATATAGAATGATCTGTGCAGAAATTTCCAGGTATATATTCTTCAAAATTGAGTGTTAGATGTTAGTTTAACAGAGTACAAAAGATTCATTTTGTTTTCAGGAGTTAGATTAATTGAATACCCTTTAGCAATGAAATTCCAATAATTTTGCTTAGGCTTAACTTTATAATTTATTAATAATATATATATATTTGAAATTGTGTTTTTCCAATATATGATTTTGTGTATAAATTTTATGAAGTTTGGCATATCTTTAAAAGGTGAACTACTAATTGTTCTGCACAAATCAGTCATGTAACATGTTATATTTTTAAGTAATAACCAGTCGGATGAGGATAAGTTATATGTATTGACTATTTGTTGACTATCCATTGGTTTTAAATCTTTAATACAGTGGTGCCAACAAATAAAATGTTTAGTTTCCCATGAAATGAAGACATTTCTATGTATCTCATTGAGAAAACCCTTTGTAGAGCTAAAAGGAGTTAGGATATTCATCGAAATCTTTATGTCTGGATTGGACATAATACATTTTTTAAATATGTTAATGATATAGTTTATGAAAGTCAAATTAGTAGATTTTGTTTTGTTATAGTGGATACATAAACATAAAATATGCCAAGATATATTATAATAACCGTCTAACATGGCATTTTTTATCAAAGAATTTTCACTCAAAAAAATAATAGTAAGTAATTTTTTTCCAATTGGAGGAGTAGCTAGGGTCTATCCAATTGATAACAATTCTAAAGATGGAAGCTCTAATGTAAGTTTTTATATCTGGAAAGTTAATTCCTCCTTGTTCCCAGGGTCTGATATGATGTGCAATAGCTATTCTGTTTCTATTAGGATACCAAAGGAATTTTAATAAAGATGTGTTTACTTTTTTTAGTATAAGTTTGTCTGGAATCTTGGAATAGCTTGCACTATATAAAGAATTTTCAGTAATAATATCATTTTTATTAATTGTAATCTATCCTCAAAGAACAGATTGATTTTGTTCCATTTTGTAATATAAATATTTAAGAAGTTTATCATATTGTTATAGTTAATATTTAGTATTTCTTCTATGTTTTTACATAAAGTGATACCTAGGTAATTTAGAGTAAGTACTTGTTTACCAATTATGTGATTTTCATCCACTAAAATTTTATTCTTTTTGTTCAACACTAGGTAATTAGATTTAGCTTTGTTAAAATATAGACCTGAGACTAAGTAAAATTTTTCTACCTGAACATCCAATTCCTCTAACGATTCCTTTGAATAAGTCAATGTGAGAAGAACATCATCTGCGAAAAGCATAATTTTAGAATTATATTATCCATGTATATCTACACCTTTTATCATACGGTTTAAGCAAATTGATGAAGCAAAAGGTTCAATGGCTACAGCAAATAAAACTGGGGAAAGGGGACATCCTTGTTTTGTACATTTAGTAATAGCAATTGACTCAGAGGTGAATGGACCAAGTTTTACATATGCTAGGTTATTTTTATAGATATTTTTTTATCAGTGAAGTGAATGTGTGAGGAAATATATAGAGTTCTAATATTTTAAATAAATAATCCCATTTTAATGAGTCAAAAGCTTTTTCTATATCTAGGGCTATTAATAATGCTTCTTGATTATTTCTATTTAAGACGTCAATTATAGTTAGAATTCTTTGAATATTATCATTAGTCCGCCTGTTATGAATAAAACCAGTTTGATCTTCATTTATAATATGGGGTATGATTTTTTTTGATTCTGTTGACAAGAATTGACATAAATATTTTATAATCATTATTGAGAAGAGAGATAGGTCTATAGGAGCCACATAATGTAGAGTCTTTATTCTCTTTTATGAAGGGTGTGATTAAGGAGTAATGCCAAGAAGGTGGAGTTGAGTTATGTGTTTGGATTTCGAGTAAAGTTTCATGGAATAGTGAGATTATGGAAGTTGGAAAAATCTTATAAAGTTCAATTATAATACCATTGATTCCTGGAGCTTTATTACTTTTGCTTTTCTTAATATTTTCTGTAATTTCTTTGTGTGAGATTTGTTTCTGTAATTCTAGTTTTAAGGTTTCTGGAATTTTCTTGATATTTGAAGAATTTAGATCTAAATTTGAAATATTACTATGAGAATTTATAATTCCAAAGTGTTTTGTATAATGATACTTGAAGGCATCAAGTATATCACTTATGTCTGAAACTTTTTTATTATTGTTTCCCTCATGTAAAATTTCTATTATGTTATTTGCTTTAGATTGTTTTTTAGCTCATAAAGCTAAGTTATGAAGATGTCTAGGAGATGTGGAATATGCATTTAATTTTAATTTTTCTAAAGCCAAATTAGTCTTGTGAGTTAAGATTTCATTATATTTTTTATTTAGATCTTCAATTATTTTATTATTAGACATAGGTGTTATATCATTATTTTTTGCCTTTATTAGCTGTTTTTGAATATTATGTAGTTCTGATTCCCATTCTTTCGATTTATTTTTAAACCATGTAAGAGTTTTGCCATATATATAATCTTTAAAAACATCCCATACCATAACTATGTTTATCTCTTTAGAGTAGTTAGTGTCTAAAAAAATGTAGTTCTGATTCTAACCAAGGTTTAAATTCTTTTAATTTTGTGATATAGGCAAGTATTCTTGTTATGTGCGTTAGGTTTTTAAAATCTGTTTGAAGTTTTAAAATGAGAGAATTGTGATCCGATAAAGGACAAGGGATTATTGAAAATTTTATTATTTTAGTGTTCAACTCTTGTGTGATAAATAATTTATCATTTCTAGTTTTTGTTCTAAATCTAAAATCTTGATGTGAGAATAGTAGTGAATTATCTTCTTTGAAAGTGAAAGTGTCGACTAAACTAAGGGTTTCACTCCATTTTTTAATATTTTTGCTATGGGAACAAGAGGTAGAATTCTCTGGTTTGTGGTCTCAGAATTGTTCAATATACAATTGAAGTCTCCTCCTACTATTAAATTGCCTTTGTATGAATTACTAATGAAGACTAGATTTTTTTTATCTGTCTTTGTCCCTATGCCAGGGAACCAATATAAATTCACCAATGTCCAAATTCTATTGTTAAATTTCAATATGACTAATGCCATAAGACCTTCTTCTTCTTCGTAATTAAAGATAATTTGGGGAGAAATAATGTCTTTCTTCCAAAGAATCATTACTCCTCTAGTTTTTGATTTGTATGATGCATGTGATATCATTAAATATTCATTTGGACACCAAATATGATTATCCTCTGTTTTGAAATGTGTTTCTTGAAAAAAAAATTAGAAAAATAGATCTCTTCCTTGGATTATTCAAACCAATAACGTTAAGGGATAAAAGTGTCAGATCCCTACTCATTAATTACATCTATAAGACAAATATATAAGTAAAACTCAGTAATCTTCTAAAATATTGAACTTGCAGACTGTTTTTATCATCCTTAAATATTAATGTCAGATTGGTTGCTTTTACTGAGAAGTATATGTTAAGTTCACACTCAGGTCGGTTAAAAAACAAGAACTTAAACAATACATAAAAAACTATATATAACAAAAAATTCCAACATTTCAAAAAACTTTCTAATAACCATGGAATGATGAACATTCCTAATCTGATAGATGAAAGAATATCTATCAGATTAACCTTCATGCCTTAACAACAAAACTTTTTTCTTGAGTTCCCTAAAAATTTTATTGGAGTTCTTTTATTTTTGCAGTAAATTATTATAATTCCAATGAGTAAAGAGGTTATTAACTCAATTCTCAACCCAATTTTAATTGATGTCGAAACATTTCAGTAACGTGTTTCATCACTTAATTGAAGTAATGTTTTGTAGCCAAAACATTTATGATTTTCTTTGAATTATAGCTAGTTTGATTTTAACTAAAGATTCTGATATGTGAAGATAGTGACCACATAATCCTTATACAAATAATTCAGTGTGAACTGATTTTCCAAATCATCATCATCATCTTTCAGCTTTTCCCGTTAGGGGTCGCCACAGTGGATCATCTCTTTCATTTCTTCCTATCCTCTGCATCTTGCTCTGTCACACCAACCGCCTGCATGTCCTCTCTCACCACGTCCATAAACCTTATCTTAGGCCTTCCTCTTTTCCTCTTACCTGGCAGCTCCATCCTTAGCATCTTTTTCCCAATATACCCATCATCCCTCCTCAGCACATGTCCAAACCAACGCAATCTCATCTCTCTTGCTTTGTCTTCAAACTGTCCAACATGAGCTGACCCTCTAATATACTGATTCCTAATCCAACCCATCCTAGTCACACCGAGTGCAAATCTTAACATCTTTAACTCTGCCACATCCAGCTCTGACTCCTGCCTTTTTGTCAATGCCACTGTCTCCAACCCATGTAACATAGCTGGTCTCACTACTGTCTTGTAGACCTTCCCTTTCACTCTTACTGGTACCCGTCTGTCACAAATCATTCCTGACACTCTTCTCCACCCATTCCACCCTGCCTGTACTCTCTTCTTCACCTCTCTTCCACATTCACCATTACTCTGAACTGTTGATCCCAAGTACTTAAACTTGTCCACCTTTACCAACTCTACTCCCTGCATCCTCACCATTCCTCCACCCTCCCTCTCATTTACACACATATATTCTGTCTTAGCCCTGCTGACCTTCATTCCTCTACTCTCTAGAGCATATCTCCACCTCTCCAGAGTCTCCTCAACCTGATTCCTACTCTCACTACAGATCACAATGTCATCTGCAAACATCATAGTCCACGAGGCCTCCTGTCTGATCTCATCTGTCAACCTGTCCATCACCACTGCAAATAAGAAAGGACTCAGAGCTGATCCTTGATGTAATCCCACCTCCACCTTAAACAGATCTGTCACTCCCACTGCAGTCCTCACCACTATCACACTACCCTCGTACATATCCTGTACCACACTTACATACTTCTCTGCCACTCCCGACTTCCTCATACAATACCACAACTCTTCCCTAGGCACCCTGTCATATGCTTTCTCCAAGTCTACAAAGACACAATGCAACTCCTTCTGACCTTCTCTGTATTTCTCCAATAACACTCTCAGAGCAAACATTGCATCTGTAGTGCTCTTTCCTGGCATGAAACCATACTGCTGATCACTAATCATCACCTCCCTTCTTAACCTAGCTTCTACTACTCTCTCCCATAACTTCAAGCTGTGACTGATCAATTTTATCCCTCTGTAGTTACTGCAGCTCTGCACATCACCCTTATTCTTAAAGATAGGTACCAAAGCACTTTTTCACCACTCCTCAGGCATTCTCTGACTTTCCAAAATTTCATTAAACAATATTAAATTGGTTCTCTTTCCCCCCTTTTTTTCCCCCTCCCCTTCCCTTCCCACTCCAAGCTACTGGATTTTCTTAGAATGCATATCTACTGTACGCTGTTTCCATGTTTACAGAGAGGTTGACCTTACACATTGATCAACAATCCAGTATCAACTCAACTATTACATTTATTTCAAAAAAGCATACATTTTGTGAGCTTTAGAGTGTATTCCATCACTTAGCTATATGATTAGTTGTACATCTTTAACCACTCAAATCTGATTGCCTGTCAACTGAAACATAGGTTACGTTGCAACTATATTAAAGCATTCCAACAAACATAACTTTGCTTGAGTCTTAAGGAGTAATGTATTATATGTAACACTGTGCATAATTTCATCTTTCATTTCAACTTATAATCAACAAAAAAGTCTTAAGAGTGAATAGATTATTTTGTAGAAAATAATGTTTGTTAGGACCTCTATTACCCTAAAAAGTAGGAGCCATCATCTAGTTTACAGAATCTAATTGTATATTATGCTCCATTCATGTTATATGTGTTTGCATGCCTTCAGCTTTATATATAATGTTATATAATGGATTTTACCTGACTTGCATAGTGTAAAGTGGTGCTCGATCAGTCCTTGTCTACAACAGATGATTGCTTTGAAAAGGTGACCTTAAAACAATAAGTAATAAAGACAATGCGCAAGTAATGTGTACCTGTGTCCCTTTCCTTCACAGATATTGAGATAGGGTCACTCTTGGACCATAATAACTCTGAAAGTGTATTGTGATTTTCCTAACAGATTCATACAATATCTAAATCTTTAGTGAATCTAGTATAACAAACTGTCATTTAATGACTGTAATGGATTTCATCAAACCCAACTTCATAAGATTTCCTTTAATAAATGTGTAGATTTGGGATATTCTAAGGGTGCAGCTTTTTAATCTTTCTTTTTTATTTATTTCTTCTAGTCTTTGAAATATATTCTTATTCATATGGTCAAAACTGATCAGATTAAAATTATTTAAAGTATTACCAACTTATTTTATAGCATAATATGCAGTGGTAATGTAAAAAATATATGAAATAGAAGAAAGCAAGGGACAGTTAGTTGAAAACTAAAGATTAAGGCGTTAGAATTAGCCACACTCTTTATTTATTTATTTGTGTGTGTGTGTGTGTGTGTGTGTGTGTGTGTGTGTGTGTGTGTGTGTGAGTGTAGTATGTGTGTGTGTGTGTGTGTGTGTGTGTGTGTGTGTGTGTGTGTGTGTGAATGTGTGTGTGTGTGTGTGTGTGTGTGTGTGTGTGTGTGTGTGTGTGTGTGTGTGTGTGTGTGTGTGTGAGTATTTATATACCGGCCTTGGGAAAAACTGAATATTCTGAGAAATAGAATCTTGAGTTTATTATGTGAAATCCATCCTTTCAGCCATTCAATCAGTTTAATTTGGATTGTGTTCTACCAGGTCATTATAATTCAAATGCTTTGTCCCTGTGGGAATACATGGCTATACAATGGATTTATTAAAATTAGGACAAGTACAGAGAGAAAAACTGCGACACTTGCAAATGATAAGAAAGGACAGAGTTCTTTGTTTACAGTCTCAGCATGTAAAACAAGTAAAGTTGATGCTCATGATATTGGACATTGATAATGAAGTAACCTGGCATCAGTACTGTCACAATAGTATCAGTGAACAAAATAAAATTGGGGATAATGTCTAAACAACTTTGTGTGCAATCCAGTGTTTGTATGATTATGCATGTGTGACAGTCATAAGTAAGAGCGGACTAATCACAGACTTTATTACTTATTACCTTCCCCAGTTCTCTAAGCAGTTCGTCTTACCCATTCCCTTTTCCTACCCCTCCCCCCTTATATCTCCTATTTAATTATAAAGTATGTAAATGTGTGCCTATCCCTTTAAGAGAAACACAAAATGATATACTCTGTAGTGAAACCAACAAAGAGAGCAAACCCACAGGCGAGATCAGTCAAAAGCAATTAATAACATGAAACATACGTCCAAAAGACTAGAACATATATTTAAATTTATATTTAAGCATGCCAAAACTGTTTTCTATTGACCTCACCTACGCGTTCACTCTCCCCCCCTGGCGCCACAAATTTGGTACACTTTTTCTGGTTACCACTATATCTATTGACATAATCATATGGTTGATGCTCCATTAAATATGAATTTTTTTTTCAGACCATATTTTTGTATATTTTCACAACGTGTATCACACAAAGTTATCTTCTACCCCATTTGTCAACCCTTCCTCATACTGGCAGTGCTATGCTGGCCTTCATCATTATGCAATATGGCACTGAATGTGTTTTTCTCTAAATTGCGTTATAGGAGCAGAACGCATAAATACATAAAGGTTACAATTATGACAATCTTGCTTCTGTAAAATCATTATTTCCTTTCTTCAACTTAGAAGCCAAACAAGAATAAATATGAATAAGGCCAAGACTAAGTACTTTCAACAACAACAGCAAACCAACTACTTAAGACAACCCTAGCAATTCTGCCATTGCATCAGATCAACAGCAAATAATAAAGTATTCCACAAAAATATAGCAAAATCCAAGAAACTACTGTTAGTACAGAGCAGCGAACAAAACAATATCACCGTGTCACCCCCACGCCAAAATACATTGTTTACGATGTCACCCTCACTATTCTTATGATAGCTCTGCTCAGACAACTTGACTACCCACTTTGCTATTTGAAGGTTATCAAAAAAAGAAGTGTCAGCTTCCGACTCCCAAGAAAAGAATGTCATTCAATGGAAGGAAACTCACAGGGGGATACTTGATTTAAGCAGAAAGTAAAGAGAAAGGATGAAGAAAAGGACACCGGACTGGACAAGAGTATCATTCATTAAAAAGGGACCTGTGAATCAAAGCTGATGAGAGGGTGAGAAATATAGTGACACACTAGCCGAAACCTACCATCCCATCTGATCTTTCCTTCCCCACTCTCCACTTTAATTTAATGACACTTCAAAGCTACATAACTTAATTGAGAGACCAAATATAACTACTGTTGAGGTCTCCTACAGTAATATGGCTAAATAGACTGTTTGAGCTTGAAGTAAAGCGATAAGTGCTTTCTACAGGCTCGTGGACAACACACTAAAGCTTTCGGACAGTTCTTGAGTTCCGAGAGCGTCATTAATTCAAAAACACAGAAAATAAATACCAGCATGCAAATATCTTGTATCTAGGGTTATTTTAAAAACATATTACATCACTGAAAAGAAAAAAAACTCATGACTGTATGAAACTCTAATGAGTCGCTTAACAAAAAGTTTAATGGCACTTCAAAGCTACATGACTTATTTGAGAGACCAGATATAACTACTATTGAGATCTCCTACAGTAATATGGCTAAATAGACTGTTTGAGCTTGAAGTAAAGCAATAAGTGCTTTCCACAGGCTCACGGAAAACACATTAAAGCTTTCTGACAGTTCTCGGGTTCTGAGAGTGTTATGAATTCAAAAACACAGAAAATAACCGCAAATGTAGAAACGTTCATTATTTTTAAATGCCAGCATGCAGATTACTTGTATCTAGGGTTATTTTAAAAACATACTACATCACTGAAAAGAAAAAAAACTCATGACTGTATGAAACTCTAATGAGTCGCTTAACAAAAAGTACAGTGACAGCATACAGAGTTTTGCCTTTTAACCAATTTACCCCCAGCTCTCATAGAAAAATAATAAAATGACATTCTTCTGTAGTACATTTCCATTTCACTACTACGCACAAGCAATGAAGAGAAAATAATGATTAGACTGTTATTTTAAAAAGTATTAACATTTAGAAGAATGTTTATATATTAACTACGTGTAAATTTAGAGTGAGAGGAAATGAGAGAGCTAGAACCAAGCAACGGAAACGCTTCACACAAGGAATATATCTAGAAAGAACAGACAGAAAAGAAAAAATATTATACTTACTTTTTTTATTGTCCTTTTAGTAAGTGGTTCATAATTTAGTTGATTCTTTGAGAGAAGCAGTAAAAGAAGCATTTTTAGAATCAGTTCTTTGTTTTTTTTCTTTACATCAGTCCATGTACTTTTCTCAGGTGATCTTTTTAGGGAGGTAGTAGAAGTCCAGTCCATGTCCTCTGGAATTGCTATTATGTTGTTGTTTTTAATGAAGGTGGTTGCTTCTTCAAGATTGTTAAAAGATCTCATTTCATTAGAAAAAAAATCCTTATTTTTGCAGGATATGTAAGTTGGGCTTTTATTTTGTTTTGTTTAAGTAGCTTCACCAGTGGCCAGGATTTTTTCCTCATTTCTAGAACTCTGGAGGAATAATCGTTGTCAAATCTGATTAGTGAATATTTATATTTCAGTGGACTTTTCCTCCAAGCTGATTTAAGTACAAGTTCTTTGTCCTGGTAAGAGAGAAATTTAACCACAATAGATCTTGGTGTGGAGATGGATGAGGAAGGTATTGGTTTCCCTATAGATCTGTGCGCTCTTTCTATACCATAGGATAATCCTTCCTTTAAACCTAAGATGTCAGGTAACCAAGCATTCAAAAATAAGATAATGTCTTCACCTTCAAATTTTTCAGGTAGCCCACAGATTTTTAAATTAGTTCTCCTTTCTCTGTTTTCCAGATCATCTAGTTTATTAATAAGCCAATTGTTTTGTTGCAGGATAAATTCACCTTGGGATTCTTCTTCTTTAAGCCTCCCTTCTATGTCACAAAGTGATGTTTCAATGTCAGATAATTTTGCTTGATGTTGTAATAATTCTTTAAAGGTTTCAGTTTGTTTTTGAGAGTTTTCTTTTAAATTCTCAAGATTTTCTTTGAAGCTGTCCATTTTCAGGGATAGTTCTTGCAATGTAGAAGACATCAATTGGATTTCTTTTTTCAGTGTAGTTTCTGAATGAGAATTCTTTGAGGAACTCATTTCCACAGTAGAAGATTAAACTCCAGTTAATTCTGACAGGAATATTTTGATGAATATCTCCCAAAGTTGATGGGATGATGGCAAGGATAGATATCACCGATATTTGATAGTTTTTTCTAGAATTAAATTATTATTTTCCTGTTTTTTTAGAGTAATTTTGTGGAGCTCTGAAAAAGTGCTGCTTTCAGAATTCCATCTAGGCTCCGCCTACCCGGGTATATTTTCTGATGCCACTGCTTTTCCCCAACATATTTCACACAAATGCACAGCAGTCTTGCAAAGACAGAATAATTAAATTTATTTATTATTTATTATTTATTTATTTACATTTTTTTGCTGGGAAAGTCCGACTTGGCCAGAAGTCTATTTTCAGCTGAGGCCTGAGGAGAAAAGCTCCACAAGATAAGTTACTTTTATCCACAAACAACTCCCCCCATTGCTTTGTACACCTCATCTGATTATGATAAAACAATAACGATAGCTAGGGACCTTAGGGTTAGGGAGCGGGTAAGGCGAGTGTGCGATAGTTAGGGACCTTAGGGTTAGGGAGCGGGTAAGGTGAGTGTGCGATAGATAGAGACCTTAGGGTTAGGGAGTGGGTAAGGTGAGTGTGCGTTAGTTAGGGACCTTAGGGTTAGGGAGTGAGTAAGGTGAGTGTGCATTAGTTAGGGACCTTAGGGTTAGGGTTGGGTTAAGGTAAGTGGATAGCTAGTAGTGTATGTATGGTTTAGTGTAGGGTTCTATGAAGTGTGTATGTGTGGATTATGTATTTTGGTGTGCTTGTGCTGTGTTTGTGTATTCTTGGAACAGCAAATTTTTTCCCCTGGAAAAAATTTGCTGTTTTGAGCGTTCAAGTATATCACATTTCGAGATTTCAAGGTTGTGCTTATGGTGTTCGATATTTTGGAATTTCGACAATGTGATATTGACCCCTTTCTTCCTGGGTCTCCACTGAAAATGAGCCACTAGGCTCAGTTGGACCAACCCGTCAAGAAATGTAAAATACATAAATAAATAAATAAATAAAGTTAATATATACATAAAAAAAGGATGCACTTTCTTTTTTCCTCCAACAATAACAAATATACCTCAAGCCCAGTGCCCCTAAATCTCTTATCTAAACATCTTGAGCTTCTTGGTATTTTGTTTTGACTCATTGAGCTGCAGGAGAAGGGTAACAATATTTACTGGTTTCTCATGTCTGGTCATCAGTCTGATGAGTTGAGCACATGCACTGGTCACATATCTGGGAAAGACAGAACCATTGTCATTCCAGCTTGAACTATCAAAATCAAAGAACTGAAATATTTTTGTTTCTATATAATCTGGGAAAAAAATACATACTGAGTGGATCGTGATGGGAACCCCCCCTGGAGATGTGGCCTCTGGCCAACCAACCAAATTGCCCCTATTATAATCTGCTGGTGAAGTGTCCTGACAATCGAGACTGGGTGTTTCTGTCACCCATGATAAGGGGTTACAGAGTGGCATACACATCTTCATACACCCAAAAACTGTGTACTCTTTGATGGACCCCTATATGGTTATTCAGGCTATACACATTACTCCAACTTCAGATAACACAGACAGTCTGAGTAGTGACAGTGGCCTTGGCAACTCTACAGACAAAGATGGAGATAGAAGCAATGCTTGTCACCAAAGACATCATAAGACAAATTACTACAGTGTCCTGGGACCCCATGTCCTAATAGAATTGTTGGTAGCGCTGGATGATAGATTCACAAATGTCATGCAAACTAGTAGTCAGCACCATGTTGGACTGGGTAATAGCAGTTTGTCGAACGAAACACAAGTCCTCGCACGTACGGCATGCACGGCCAACCAAACTTCAGAAAAAACACCAAAAGGCCAGCATGAAAGGTTCCACTGTTTAATATGAGGTAAAATCAGTCGGACAGAAATGTCCTGCTCAGTAACTCAAACTAGTTTCGGCACACGCCTTCTTCAGTGAGTGAAAAAAATACAGACATGTGGACAACAACCAGACGTCTATATATATGACTCCTAGCCAATAGGAAAAGAGTCAAAATAAATCAAGCTCATAATGCAAAAGTTTACACACTTGAAAAGAGAATATAAATCCATGGCACATGGATGTATATATATGAATTTAAATAGAATAATAATTCCTGTTAAATATACAAGATGATGGTAACAGCAAAAAATATGGAAAATATATGACAAGAATTGCTGTACCTATAGCGTACTATAATCTAGGATCAACATTCCTGATAATAATTATATATCTATCACAACCAAAATAGATGTTGATGGTGCATATGTAACATAGTCAATATGAATTATAATGTGATACATGCCCAAACAATAATACAAACACTGTCATATATGGATAGATTATAGGTGGTCATTCAGTCCAGGTGGGAATAATGCACCAAGATGTGTAATCCAGTATTTTTCTTTGTGACTTAATATTCCTTGCCAACCTAATTAGTTGTGTCTGTTTCCAGTGATTTTGTCTATAATGGTAAACATAAATTTGGCACTGGGATGTTTAATGGTATGTAAATATAGAGCATTGGACAGTTTATGATTGCGGATATCACTACGATGTTCCCCTATCCTGATTCTCAATGAACGTGAGGTTTTACCAACATAGAATGATTTACATTGGCATGTTGTCAAGTAGATAACCCAACTAGTGGAACAATTACCAAAGACTCTGACATCATATACTTTGCTAGTATTAGAACTAGTAAATTGTTTTAACTGATTAACTTGAGCACATGAAATACAATGTCCACATCAAAATGTTCCTAATAGTTCATCCCCCATGATTGTAAGTTGCTTGTATTTAGCTCCACCACTTTCCCTCTGTTTGTAATGTGAAAACAACATCCCCAATGTTTTTCCTTACCTGAATGAAAAAGAGCAATGATTGTCCAGGATACCCCCCAAAAAATCATTGGCTAACAGAATATTCCAATTATTATTTACTGCTTTCCTAACTGTTTGATGATTTTTGCCCAAGGTGGTAATGAGTCTAATATTGTCACACTTGGAGTTATTACTTTTCTCCCTATATTCCAACAATGTCTTCCTTTCTTGCTTATCCGACCAAATTCTGGCAGATTCAATGTCAAAAATGGAGTATCCTCTATCCAAAAATCTGGATTGTAAATCAGCTTTCGCATGTGTATAATCCACATTTGAAGAATTGATTCTCCGTATTCTCAAATATTGAGATTTAGGGATGTTGCGGATGGTGTGACGTGGATGCATACTAGTTGCATGTAGCAAAGAATTAAACTGGGGATATTTGCGGTGGATCTTGGTGTTAAGTGTATGGTCACTGTTTCGATATACAGTGACATCCAAAAAGTCAATTTTATCTCTATGTGATGTAATAGAGAATTCGATCCCCCAAATGTTGTTGTTGAGATATTCCAAAAATTCTTGGAGATAATTGGCATCAGCACGCCACACCATCCAGCAATCATCTAAATATCTCCGGCATATGTCCATTTCTACAAGATATATGTTGTGTAGGGGATTGTATATAAGGCATTCCTCTAGGTAGGCCATAAAGAGATCTGCATAAATTGGGGCAAAAGAGGCCCCCATGGCCGTACCCTGCAGTTGCCAATAACAATCCCCTTGGAAATAGAATACATTTTTGGTAAGGACATGTTCAGTCATGCAGATAAGCAGAGTATTAAAGCCTGGAGGGTATAGTTCAGCCTTTGTAAGCCAATGTTCTAAAGCTTGAAGCCCCGCCCAATGTGGTATGCTAGTATAAAGAGATTTTACATCCAGTGTACACATCAACCATTCGGGCTCAAGCTGAGTATCCTCAATGATTTTCAAAAATTGTGTGGTATCCTGGATTCTAGCCCTGACTGATGATAGTAGAGGTTTGAGGAATTGAGTGAGGAATGCAGAAAGTGGTTCAGTGAGTGAGCCATGGCCAGAAACAATTGGCCTACCTGGGGGATGTGTGATGGATTTATGTATTTTCGGAAGCAAGTATAAAATTTGTTTAGCTGGATCTTTGACCTGGAGATGTTGTACAGTTTTTTGAGTGATGATACCCTCATCCAATGCAGATTGTAAGAATGAATCAATCTCTTGTTTGAATTTACCAGTGGGGTCAATACCCATGTACATGTAACAATGACAATCCGACAGTTGTCGTAAACCCTCATTAACATAATAATCCATGTTCAAAATGACCACTGCTCCACCCTTGTCCGCTTGAAGAACAGCTATATTGTGATTGGCTCTAAGTTCTGATAATGCCACCCTTTCAGCAGTAGTAATGTTGTCTGCACTAATTTGACCTTCAAAAAGGGGAAAGTGTAGATCTTTCAAAACAGCCTGTTGAAAAATGGCTACATTTTTATTCATGGGGGGCTGAAAGGTGGATTTGTGAAATACAAAATCAGTAGATCTTTGAGTGGTAGAGCTATCCTGTTCAGAAAAAAATAGTTTAAGATTAAGTCTACGACAAAAGTCAATAACATCCAATGAGATTTGATATTCATCAGAGAAAAAACTGGGAACAAAGTTCAATCCTTTATTAAGAACTTGCTGTTGATCATCTGTAAGAACATAATCAGATAAATTTAGGACATTTTTAAAATCTGTAGTTATTATTTCAGCAGAACTTGTATTAATCCTGTCATAGAGTCTGTTGCTATATTTGTTTCTATGTTTCCTCCCCCCTCTGGGTTGCCTCCCATGCCTAAAGGGTGTTGGGTATTTGTTTTCTTTTTAAGTGGTGAGTTGGCTGTTGTTCCATATTCACTGTCAGTGTAAGATGACTCCTCCCCTGAGGTGCTAGTGTGAAATTGGTCTCTGTTTTTTAATATGGACCTGGGTCTTTTTATGGTCCTACCTCTATTCACATTCGGGACATTGTCCTGAAATCTCGCAGTTCTCTGTGTTTGAAATGGATGTCCCTTATCATAATCATTGATATCTCTGTTAAATTTCTTAATTTTTCTATCCTTGATAGTCTTATCATACATAGTCAGTTCCTTAGACAACCTGTCCAATGATTCCAGATACTTCGGGCTGGACTGATGTTTCTTGCACTCATAGCTGAGATCTTTCACTTCAGATAGACAAAGGTCTATTGTTCTTTCGTAATAAGAAGCTAAAATTTTTACAAAAACCATTGAGCCCTCTCTGAGTGCTGCATCCCATTCATCTGTAAGCCTCTGTTCAGATCTGCCTACAAGGGGATGAAGTTTTATGCATAGTCCTCTTGGTGCCATATTTTTGTAAAGATAGGCTTTGAAGAGCCTCAGATGCCAAATATTGGCCCTGAGGCCCTTCAATCCCTTCTCCAAATTGCAAAAGGCTACTTCACAGTCATCTGTTAGGTTAGGAGCCAATTGGTTGGAGTTGCTGCTTGGGATATAGTCAAGACCAAAAATGCCCAAATCTTCCCGATCAGCACACAACCCATCCAAGATTTTATCTAAATCCATGATAATAAAGGTCAAGGTTGTCCAAGGAACTTCCTAAACAATGTCAAATCTATATTACAAAAAGATAGGTGTGATAAAGGTAGGACCAGAAAAACTAAGTAAGTTATAATCCCAGGATCAAAAAGTAGTAAAAAACCAAAATGGTATCAGAACCAACTTCAAACCAATAGTCACAATATGGAGGGTCATCAAATAGCTTCACATGTGATAGAAACAGCTGTCAGAGGGTACCCTGTATAAAGGGTATTCAGTTCTAAAACACATATGTGTGGCTTTAGATAAAGCTTAACTATTTCTGCATCCACAGGTGTTTTATTACATATAATTCAACCAAGACTGTCTGGTTGGAAAGATAGACAATAAATATATATATGTCTATGTATAGTTTGCCCTAAAATTAGGATGTATATGAATCAATATTAGAAAGACAATAGGTCATTCAAACAAAAAAAGGGGGAAAGTCTAGTATTGTCAGTATTTAAAAAAATACCAAATATTGATCAAAAATATTAGTAAACAATCCTAAAGTAGCTAAATATGAAACAAAAAGTGTCAAGAAGGCTGGTTTAGGCCAAAGTTGAAAGATATTCAAAAATAGTAATCTGTCAGCTTACATATATGATCAAATCTAGTGTCTTTTGTATATAAACTGGTGTACACAACCCTAGGTCTATGAACACAATTGTGAGGGGAAGTGTAAGTCGTATGTAATATTGGTATCCCTTATATAAATATATAGGAGGACACAAAAAGAAGGGATAAAAATAGGCTAACCTGAAATCTTAGTATATATATTTTTTTCTCAAGTTGAGAACTATTCCATAAGGAAAATGCCCCGACCTATCCATACAAAGTATTAATAAGTCTTACTCGGAGGCTGCAGTTGAACAGAATGACATCAGCATGCCATGAATATGCATGAGGGCACGCTGACCCAATCGTAATTTATACACGGACCGTGTAAGAAAGCAGGGGGCATGTCCGACTGCCGAGTAGTCTAAATGTCCACTCCCCTGCAAGTGATTGAAAAGTAAAAGCAAATACACAAGAGCGAGTCCGCTCAAATGTCCTTGCACCCAACACCACACTCCCTGACATTGTAAACCCCCATCACAGTTATAAAAAGTAAAAAGTTAATTTTATTTTTTTAAATACCCGAAATAGCTGCCCGTATTTGCGCGTGTGTGCGCGGGTGTGTCCGTTGCTTAGCTAGAGTTAGCAATTCTGACATGGAAGAGCATAAGAAAGAATGTGTAAGCAAATCACACGCAATAGTGTAATGGTAGGGCATTTGCACAAAGACGAGGCATTCACGGTTCGAGTCCCCCCACTTCCCTTCGTATTTATTTTTAAATCAGTATATGAAATAATACCAGACAAAAATATGTGTAAATACTAGTAAAACGCAGTGAAATGGCCAATGTATCAGTGAACAAAATAAATATTTTAAATGATCCTGATATATAATTGCCTGCAGCTAAGCAGCGCTTCACCCAGTGCAATAGAGTTGCCCATAGTTTAATAACAGTTAACCCAGCGCAATAGAGGTGCCCATAGCGAAATAGCGCTTTAACCAGTGCAATCTGTTTGCGCGGACGTGCACGCCACGCCAACCAGGGCACCGTAGGGCACCAAGGAGCATCATACAGCAAAGTTGCTTAAATGCAGCCACACCCCTTAGCCTGTCTGGACAGTATGCAAATAAAATGAATGACAAGGTTCGAACCCAGGACTCTGTGCATCACAAGCAAAGTACAGAACCACTAAGCCATGATAACTTAGAGGAAACAGCCACTGTTAACAGACATATAGTTACTAATGGTAGTTTAACCATTACTAAGCAGGTCTCCAGTCAGCCGAGAATTTAAAAAAATGGCCAATCACAAAAAAGTGTGGGAGATGCCGCATATTTAAGCCCCAATGGCAGGAATACATGCCATAACTGATTGTAGCTCACATCTGCAGTTAGAATGGCTGCTGTCAGAGAGGGAACACGCTTCTGAGTGCAACGTTGGGGCATCGAGGAGTCGAAATACATGGTTTGGCTCCTTGTCCACCGTCATGAGTCAAGACTTCTGCAGGGCCAGTTCCAAGGGATGGAGTACAAGGCAGAGGCTTGGAACCGGTTAGCTCATGACCTCACCAGTGCCACAGGTGTTCCTCGGACTGATGAGCAGGTCCATCACCACCATGCAGACCTGAAGAGACAGAAGCAGGACCGCCTGAACCAATGGATACAGGAGGCCCGTGGGATGCAGAATGCCCCACAACTGAGTATGTAGCCATGGAATGCAGTATGTAAGAATTGATAATTGAGTATGTATAATGGATAGGTATGTCTCAATATCCCTTCATTAACTTTACAGTTGCAGGTGACCGTGCTACGAATCAGCAAGCCTATGCTGATAGGCTGCTAAGGCTGCGCCACCAGGCAGGTTAGTGATCATTCTGCATGTATTGTTATATAAAATATGGGAGAGAGCATGAAAGAAAGTGTTGTAGTCCAATAATACAGCCATAAAATTGCCTGTATAAGTCCTTTGCATGTACTGTCAGATAAAAATATCAGAGAGGCAGAAAAATAGTGTAGTAACCCATTAAGAAAGGTAACATATGTCTGGAATACTATCTCTGCAGGCACTGTCATATAAAATAAGTGTGTGAGCCTGAAAAAAGAGTGTTCTAACCTATTAATAAAGGTATAATATGTCTTGAACATGTCTGCCATATGCACTGTTAAAACAAATAAAGGAGTGAGCTTGTGGAAAAGTGTGTAAAGCCATTAATAAAGGTCTAAAACCCGGAGTGTGTCTGTGTCACAGAGTTTGAAATATTGTTGTACCCTTGCATTATACAAATAGTACTGTTTGAAAAGGTGCTGGCAACCCAGAGTTGTGCAGTCCCATATAAAGGGGGTGATGGAAGTGCTAGTAGCTGTGAAGCATATATACAGTCCGCAACAGTCAGTTACTGGCTCGCATGCATAAGTAAATCTGGCACACGTGTAGCATGTTAGTTTATCCCCAGAAATGTGAGTGTGTGTCAAGAAATGCAGGGTTCTGTACACATTGAAGTGAAAATGTCATGTGAAAACATCCCAGATATGTAGATAAATAAATAGAAATGCAATCAAGAAATATGTAGCAGTAACATCTGCATCCTGGACAGTTAGTATGTCAGATATAGGTCAGGCATATATTGGACTAGCCAAACCCATTACACAACCTAATGTATGGTAGCAAGTGTAATACTACATGTAGGGGATAGACACCTGCAGTCACTAGGAATGTAGTGTAGACTAAAAGATGTTAACCAAGGTTTTTTTCTACACCCTACTGTATGTGCATAAACCATGCAATTCCACACCTCAATGGGTATGTATAATCTTAAAATTTGTTGGGACATATGTCCTATTGTTCTATAAATATTTGCATTCACGTTGATGCATGTGCCCTGTTTAAACACCACAATCATGGTGGCCTGTTGCTACCAAACATCCCTGCATGCTGTTGGAATATCCACTGTGGTTCAATATATGCATGTGTTATGCTTGCTGTTCAACTGTTGGAACCTTGGTGTGTTGGGTTAATGGGCATATTACTGCATGCTGTTACAACTAATCTGGAATGCTGTTATTTATGTTGTAATTAAACACACCTAATCACAGAACATATGGGAAGGCCGGTCCCAGCGGACCCACCTGTCCCTCCTCAGCTGGCGAGTGCACCTGGCACCCGCAGGTCTGGTGCCCAGCCCGGGCTCCCCTCCTCCATTGGTTCTGTGCCACCTTTGGGTGGAAGAGCTGCAGGGGATGGGGCTCATCCCACCATGCAAGCGTGAGCGGAGAAGGGCTACCTGTCATCCTTCAAAGGGTCCGGGTTGTGGTGCGTAGGGAGATCCAACGTTCATTCACTGATCCCCTATGCCAGCTTGAGGCAAGAGTGGCACGTCTCACGGGTGAGCCTGCCTGTCCTATGCAGCCCCCAGCACAGCCACCCTCGGGGCTGTGAAGGTGCAGTGGTGACTACCCATGGGTGGGGATCTCAGTTCCACTGTTACCATCTGTGGGCTCATGGGCTTGCGATTTCCAAACATCCGACCCCGTCAATTGTGTTCACTCACCCCATGTGTCATACACTGCCCCTGTATGCGTCTTGTCTGTCTTGTCTGTTTACTTCCCCAACCTACCTCTCCAGACATACCAACTTCCTCTACCTCACTTCCCACTCTCACCTGAAAAAAAAAAAAGGGCAATCTGTACCCACAAAAAAATTACGCCCCATACATAGCTGCCCATTTTGCACACATGTCCATTGGACATGTAAACTGATAATTATAATTGGCAGTACAACATACTTTGTTGTCCTCATCCTTCTCCCAGGGGTGGAAGGTTTCAAATATCACTCCAAATTTATTGCATATGCACAGCTGTTGCTGGTAAAGAAATGGGCAGCTATGGACCTTCCTTACACCCGTCCTGCACATCCCGAGCTTGTTTACCTACTGTCTGTCCCTCTTTGTGCCCCCTTTTTCACCACTTTCCTATCTCCCCATTTCCTTTTCTTTAAAGGAAATTAGCATGGGGTTAGTGGGAGTAAGCACTTTTAAACGGTAGTAAGTGGGTTTAAGCGAGTGTGCGCATGTGTGCGCTTAGCTAAGCACTGCTAAGTGTCATGCAAACCCGCACAAACCCACTTACAACTGCTTAAAAGTGCCTTAGTCACTCTATGGCAGGGCCCTTGTTCTGCTGAGCAGCAAAAGAAAAAACCTCTGGCAGTCTCGAACCCCAGACCATTGACACAATAGACTGCATGAATTACCACTAAGCCACAGCAAATATACAAGTAACTTGGTTCTGAAATAAATATATCATGCATTACAATGAGGGAATGTAAATGGAAATCAGGAATGGTATAACACAAATCCTGTTCTGTGGGTCTTTACTAGCAGTTGTTGTGGAATTGCATGACATGACTGTGAAAGGAGAACCAGCCATCCTAGCAGGGAATAATGTTACAGTAGCACCTTACAAACACCACACAGTATCAGACCAGGATAAATACTGGCCACAGGAATACAGTGCAATAACCACATTTGTATGGCAGTTAATTGTGTAAGTCAGAAGTAAAGTACATACTCCCATGTATCCTGTGTTAGCATTTGGAGGGGTGAGTACATGTCTACACTGTGAAGTGTGTATTGGAAGCAGCAACATTCAGGTTTGAGTACAACATGCATATAACTGGCTACAACCCTTGCTTCAGGTAAGAGACATATACCAACCTTCTGACTGACACAACAGTGTCCAGAGCAAACAAGCATGGGCCCCACCTTGGACAGCTGAAAGGGCTACGCCTACCTAACCTAAAATTTTATAGCAGTGGGCTGCAATCACAGTGAATAATGCAATCACCACACAGCATGCTGCATGCAATTACTGATTGGTGGGCAGCAATTGGTGTAGAGGTTGTCACATGCACAAGTGCAGATACTTAGAAAAGCAGGCTGTACCTGCAGTCCACACATGCAATTCTATCATTGCAGGTGCTGGGAGATATAGAGAGAGAGAGATAGAGAGAGAGAGAGAGAGAGAGACATGGATACAGACACAGACAGAGACAGAGACATAACAGAGAGAGAAACTGAGACATAAACCGAAATAGTGGGGGAAAATCCAAAACAAACAACCAAAAAAAAAAAACCTACAAAACCGTAACACACAGAGCAGGGAAAGGTATGTAACTCACATGTATGTGTTGGCATGTAGTAGATGTTCCTGAAGAGTACTCTACACACTGCAAATCATCCATGTGTGGCAGCAGTATGTATCTATCTGTATCCGCACATGTGCATAGGGTAAGGGACATACTGCAACTGTTAGTGAATGGTGGACAGATATCTGTCATTGAAGGTTGATATGTGCATGTATCTATGTAGGTCATAGTGTGTGGCCTAGAAAACAGCATGCAGTGCTGATATATGTCATGTGGTGGTTAAATGCTGTGGGACTGATTTGTCAGATCTGCTGTGTTACAGTCAGTGAGGTCTGATAATGCTACATGGGCTGAGGGCACCCACATGCATTTTGCACAACACTGTGCAATATAATCACATAACTGTACATCCCTCAACTGTTGCATAAGTCATATCCCCACCACGAAAGGTGGACTGTACATGTGCCTATATGTACATCCATGTGTACAGCAATGGATGTGTACATGTATGTGTATAGATATGTATATATATATATATATATATATATATATATATATATATATATATATATATATATATAGATATATAGATATATATATATATATATATATATAGATATAGATATATATATATAGCCATATAGAGAGAGTGGGAGAGACAGAGTGACACTGGGTCATATGTACTGCAACAGGTGTGTGGTGGCCAAGGCATGGACTGTAGACAAGTGTTTATACTGCAGTGCCATTCCTCCTTTCCAAAACACTGTAACCATTAACTACCACATAGGTAGAGATCTACCTAACAGTGAAGTTGTGATAAGGGAACATGGGACACAGGTGGACAGTAGCCTCCGCTTTGATGAAGACAGTGCCACACTATACCTGTAATCAGTCTGTGTGTTATGTGTCATGACAACAGGTGTGTCATCTATAGAAATATAGGGCAGTGTTCCCCTCTACCCATCACAATGCCCTGTGTGGTATGTACCTCACATGACAACTACACCAGGAGAAAAGGCCACAGACATACCTCACAAAGGGTAATACTGGCCGCAAACAGATGCCCTATGCAGACTGACTCACAAAACCACATCTACACTGTATTGTATACTGGCCACACAGAGGTGACCTCTGCTGGACATACAGAGGTATGTCACACCCATAGCTGGGTGACAACCACCATGGCAACATATCACAATCCCTCCAGGATACAAGCTCTAGGGCCATAAACCTTGTCAGCTCACTAAACAGCACATGCTGGAGGGATAGGTTCCCATCTCAGAGATATGCCATACACTGGAATAGACCACCTAGCAATAGCAAACAAGGCTCCTCATTAGCAGTTGTCATAAATACCCCTGATGATTGTGTGGGAGATTGGTAATACACCCCAGGAAACACCTCTGTGGTTCTGGTTGGCAGGGGCAAGTGAAATCAAAGTACATGTATGTCAAAGGCCAGGGTAGCATATGGCTAGGCTGCCATAGGCCCTAGGGCCAACAGCATATTACCTACCTATGACACTATGCACTCACACATGTACTCAATGCAATACCTGCTATGTGAGGTTGAATAAGTGTAACGGTGAATGTGTGCAAGGTCTGTAAAGGTGTGATAGCTTAGTGTGAAGTTGTATCTGACATGGTAGTGTCTATCCTAGCTGTGAGGACAGCAAATGATGTGTAATGTACTGTTAGGCGGACATAGTAGTACGGCATATGATGTGACATAGTTCATTGTTGATGAATGTGGTGTCTCATTGTAGGCTAAAACAATACATGTACGCTTAGTGAGTGGTACTGCTGGAGAATCCAACTACCATATGAACTGTAGTACTACCAGAAGCTGTAGGCCTAAACAGCACAGTATGGTGTGTGTTCACATTGCTTGGAAACACTGTCATCTGTGTTTCCTGTAGTCTGCACAGAGGACAAAACTCAGGCATAAGGGTGTGTAAGTAGTGGCACACAGTACTGTATGGTACACAGGTAATGCTCATCTGTGTTGGCATACAGTCATGTTTTGTATGTTTGTCTGATGTGTGTGTAATCATGCCTGTACAATGGCTGCAATTATATGTGTGTTACAGGGTATACGTGTGTATCCAGCAACATATATACTCTGTTACATCAGTATGCCACCTATAGTAACAACTGTACACATCTGTTAGGCAGGGCTATGGCATCAATGACTAGGGTGGTTGACTGGTACTACTGTACCTGTACTTTCCATCCATTGCAATGGATGACATCTCTGTTCATGCATTGGTGTGATATACTCCCCTGGCTTGAGGCTGTGCAATGTGTCACAAACAGTGTGTCGGGTACTGTTGTATAGTGGTGTGATATATAGAGTGTGCCAGGCACTGTTAGTTAGTTGTGGCCTGAGAACCAATAAGTGGTATTGAATGTGTGTACCCTCTGACAGACAATAGGATGGTATATATGTCAGTAAAGTGATATCTGTGGTTAAAGGTGTAATGTGTGCCACAGGACTTCCTCACACATATTGTTCATATCTTTTTCAGCCAGATGGCCCACCAATGCAATCCATCATACACAGCGGATGAGGAAGAGGTGATACTACAAAGCCTATTGCAGCAGTACACGATGCTGTTTTCCAGAAGCAGCCAGCACCAGCAGGAGCAGACTGCACTGTGGCAGGAACTTGTTTGTCGGGTAAATGACATAGGCATGCATAACCGGACATATGAGCAGGTACACCATCACTGCAGTGATTTAATTAGACATGTCTGGCGTCATGCGTCTGATATCCAAAGACAACAGCATGCCACAGGTGGTGGGGTGGCCATTCACCCCCCCCTCACCAGAGTGGAGGAGCTGCTCCTAAGCATGGTGGCTCCTGGACAACAGCAACATCAACCTCTGACATGTGTTGTCATGGAGGCCGGAGCCACCCAGCACGTCCACCCGGAGCAAGCAGGTAACATGCCCTATCTGTAGATGACAGTTAACTGTATTGTTAGATTATGTCTACATGAAATGCGTACTGTGTGTTTAGCAGTTCTGCTGCCTAGTGTTGTGCAATACTGATATTTTGAATAATAGCTCTACACCTGTGACTGTTGACTGTTGTTATACTGCAGTTTAGCATACCCACTGTAGCAATGTCACAGTTGTGGCCACTGACTCATCATCATCTTTTGGCTTTTCCCGTTAGGGGTCACCACAGTGGATCATCTCTTTCCATTTTTTCCTATCCTCTGCATCTTGCTCTGTCACACCAACCACCTGCATGTCCTCCCTCACCATGTCCATAAACCTTATCTTAGGCCTTCCTCTTTTCCTCTTACCTGGCAGCTCCATCCTTAGCATCTTTTTCCCAATATACTCATCATCCCTCCTCAGCACATGTCCAAACCAATGCAATCTCGTCTTTCTTGCTTTGTCTCCAAACTGTCCAACATGAGCTGACCCTCTAATATACTGATTCCTAATCCTATCCATCCTAGTCACACCGAGTGCAAATCTTAACATCTTTAACTCTGCCACATCCAGCTCTGACTCCTGCCTTTTTGTCAGTGCCAGTGTCTCCAACCCATATAACATAGCTGGTCTCACTACCCTCTTGTAAACCTTCCCTTTCACTCTTACTGGTACCCGTCTGTCACAAATCACTCCTGACACTCTTCTCCACCCATTCCACCCTGCCTGTACTCTCTTCTTCACCTCTCTTCCACATTCACCATTACTCTGAACTGTTGATCCCAAGTACTTAAACTCGTCCACCTTTACCAACTCTGCTCCCTGCATCCTCACCATTCCTCTACCCTCCCTCTCATTTACACACATATATTCTGTCTTAGCCCTGCTGACCTTCATTCCTCTGCTCTCTAGAGCATATCTCCACCTCTCCAGAGTCTCCTCAAACTGACTCCTACTCTCACTACAGATCACAATGTCATCTGCAAACATCATAGTCCACGGGGCCTCCTGTCTGATCTCATCTGTCAACCTGTCCATCACCACTGCAAATAAGAAAGGACTCAGAGGTGATCCTTGATGTAATCCCACCTCCACCTTAAACAGATCTGTCACTCCCACTGCAGTCCTCACCACTGTCACACTACCCTTGTACATATCCTGTACCACTCTTACATACTTCTCTGCCACTCCTGACTTCCTCATACAATACCACAACTCTTCTCTAGGCACCCTGTCATATGCTTTCTCCAAGTCTACAAAGACACAATGCAACTCCTTCTGACCTTCTCTGTATTTCTCCAATAACACTCTCAGAGCAAACATTGCATCTGTAGTGCTCTTTCCTGGCATGAAACCATACTGCTGATCACTAATCATCACCTCACTTCTTAACCTAGCTTCTACTACTCTTTCTCATAACTTCAAGCTGTGACTGATCAATTTTATCCCTCTGTAGTTACTGCAGCTCTGCACATCACCCTTATTCTTAAAGATAGGTACCAAAACACTTTTTCTCCACTCCTCAGGCATCCTCTGACTTTCCAAAATTTCATTAAACAATCTAGTTAACAATTCCACTGCCATTTCTCCTAAGCACCTAAATGCTTCCATTGGGATGTCATCTGGGCCAACAGCCTTTCCATTCTTCATCCTCTTTATAGCTGTCCTTACTTCCTCCTTGCTAATCTGTTTCACTTCCTGATTCACTATCCCCGCATCATCCAACCTTCTCTCTCTCATTCTCTTCATTCATCAGCCTCTCAAAATACTCTTTCCATCTACTCAACACACTCTCCTCTCTTGTGAGTACCTTTCCCTCACTATCCTTTATCACCCTTACTTGCTGCACATCTTTCCCAGCTCTGTCCCTCTGTCTAGCCAATCGGTGCAGGTCCTTTTCTCCCTCTTTAGTGTCCAATCTCTCATACAACTCTCCATACACCTTATCCTTAGCTTTCACCACCTCTCTCTTTGCCATGCACCTAATCTCCTTATACTCATGTCTACTGTCTTCATCTCTTTGACAATCCCACTTCTTCTTCACCAGCCTCTTCCTCTGTATACTCTCCTGTACTTCCTCATTGCACCACCAGGTCTCCTTGTCCTCCTTCTTCTATCGAGATGTCACACCAAGCACCTTTCTAGCAGTCTCCCTTACTAGTTCTGCTGTAGTTACTCAGTATTCGGTAACTCTCCACTGCCTCCCAGTGCCTGTCTTAACGCTTCCATAAACTTCACTTCACAATCACCCTTTTTTAACTTCCACCATTTAATCCTTGGCACTGCTTTCACACTCCTCCTCCTCTTCTTGATCACCAACATCATCCTACAGACCACCATTCTATGCTGCTTAACTACACTTTCCCCTGCCACCACTTTACAGTCTCCAATCTCCTTCAGACTGGCCCTCCTACATAGGATATAATCCACCTGTGTGCATCTTCCTCCACTCTTGTATGTCACCCTATGCTCCTCCCTCTTCTTAAAATACGTATTCACCACAGCCATGTCTATCCTTTTCGCAAAATCCAGAATCATCTGACCTTCTGCATTCCTCTCCTTAACACCATACCTACCCATCACTTCATCATCCCCTCTGTTCACTTCACCAACATGCCCATTAAAGTCCGCTCCAATCACTAGTCTCTCACCCTTGGGTACACTCACCACAACTTCATCCAACTCACTCCAAAATTTCTCTTTTTCATCCATCGCACACCCAACTTGTGGAGCATATGCACTAACAACATTCATCATTACACCATCAATTTTGAGCTTCATAAACATCACTCTGTCAGACACTCTCTTCATGTCTAAAACACTCTTGGCATATTGTTCCTTTAGAATAACCCCTACCCCATTTTTCCTGCCATCCACACCATGATAGAACAATTTGAACCCGTTTCCTAAACACCTGGCCTTACTTCCCTTCCATCTGTTCTCTTGCACACACAATATATCAACCTTCCTTCTCTCCATCATATCAGTTAGCTCTCTTCCTATACCAGTCATACTGCCAACATTCAAAGTTCCTACCCTCACTGCTACACTCCTACCCTTCCTCCTCCTCTCTTCTTGCTTTTGAGTATGCCTTCACCCTCCTCTTCTCCTTTGGCAACAGTAGCCCAATTTCCGCCAGCACCCTGTTGGCTAACAGTACTGGTGGCAGTCGTTGTTAACCCGGGCCTCGACCGATCTGGTATGGAAATATGAAATTTTTGCACCATAAGTTGTGGCCACTGACTAACTCTCTCATATTCTCATAGGTCCCTCTGGTGTGACAGCAGGGCAGCCGATCCATGCTGGTGAGTGGGTTATAACTGCAATGTTGGTAATGAAATATGCATGTCATAGGTGAGGTGTAGGCCATGTACACATAACACACCTACGCATAATGCGTGCCATGCATGTTTGCTGTAAGACAATGCACAGCTCAGTAATGTCAGTAGCTGCCTCACTGACATGCAATACACAGAGCATAAGACACAGTTGTGGCAACCCCGTACTGCACATTGGATAGGCATAGTTGCAACACCTGTACACAACATAACATGTTTATCATACGCAGTACACAACGACATGCTACATATGGCGTAACCACACACCCACTGTAAGGTCACACCTCAGTATCCCACATGTCCTCCACACACACATGATGTACCTCAGGGGTAGAGGCCTATCATGGGGCTGTGCAACACTCTTCAACATATAACACAGTCATGTTAGGCAATGCTCCCTATTGGGCACCTCATACACCCATGCACAAAGTGGCTCTGTAATAGTGAACGTAACCACGGCACTGCAGTTCAGGTACAGCATGCTAGGCGGTGGTCTGTCACACAGTAGTAGCCGTGAGTGACCACAAGATGCATGATGATAATGATGATGGCACATGGTAGTACGCCTCATCCAATTACAGTGACCACAGTACTACACATAGCAGTCTTTGCTTTGCACCTCATTGTTGTGTGTGTGCAAACATATGCACCTATACACAATATGCATAGCATGTTGTGTGCGTGCTTACATATGCCAGTATACACAATATGCACAGCTGTCGCCATCTGTACAAAGAGTCACATATATGTCCTGGAATGCTATTGGGTGTATAGGTCACATGACACACATTGGGTATGTGTGGTGTTTAATGTTGCAGTCGTGTAGCATGCCATGTCATGGCTGGCACTGACATATCTGCAATATGTCCCACACTCACCCACCATAACCACTGTACAATGGCCATGTTGAGCATTGGGATTCCTTCATGTCTACATGCACCACTCATCCCATGTCTGTACATTGCATGCATTTGCTACACCTGTGCCCACTATTATTCACTATGGACACAGACACTGTAAGCAGACATGGCAATCTATATGTCACACAGATAACACATGCAGCCATGGTATGTATACCATTGAGTGATGGTGCACAGGACATTGCAGAGCAGATAATACTTGCACAGCAATGTTGTGTCCATGTACACATTGTGTTCCAGGGTGTAGTCAATCACTGAACAACTACACGCATGCATCACAGCCATGTATAATGTCATTAAATAGGGCCATCAACACTTGCACTGCATGGTCTTGAGCAACACATATTCTGCATGCTGACACATGTGAGGTGACTGTTTGCCCTGTGATACTGTCACCCACCTTCACCCACTATTGTGTATGTGTTGGATTGCTGGTGTGTGTGTGTGTATGTGCTGTGGTGAGCAGTGTATTTGTGTTCATGTGTGCATGTGTGCATGTGCTCATGTGTGCATGTGTGCAGGTGTGCATGTGTGCATGTGCTCATGTGCTCATGTGTGCATGTGTGCATGTGTTTATGTGTGCATGTGTGCATGTGCTCATGTGTGCATGTGTGCATGTGCTCATGTGTGCATGTGTGCATGTGTACATGTGTGCATGTGTGCATGTACAGATTGTGAAGTGTGTTTCCTGTCTTCCTTCCACAGGTGCTGAGTTAGGGGTGTCTGAATGCAGCAGAGAACCTGATGTCACTGCCACTAATAGGGGAGATGATGAGACATGTATTGTGGTACAGGAAGGTCTGTCAGGGTCTGTCGTTGGTCCACCAAATGACAGTACACAGCGTTCAACCCCATCTATGTGCACACTCATACTGCCAATACATCCCTCATCACCAATGGCCTTAGCTGAGGGACAGAATACAGTCGGCATTGACCAGGAGAGTGTGGTACCCATGGCACATGCATCCCCTCACAGCAGCCATAGCTGGATTACTGGAATGGTACCACATAGGCGGATGTTCAAGGGTTCTCGGGGGAGCACCACTGGTCGTATTGCCCCTGGCAGACGTGCCTCCAGAGGTATTACAACCCCCAGTATGTTCCAGGCTGTAATGCAGGCACAGGCACATATGGAACGGTACACCTGACAGGGACTAAGGATGCAGACGGCCCATTACACTGCTATCAATGACAGCATCCGTGACCTTGCCGGTGCCATCTGGAATTACACCAAGGTCATTGATAGCCATTGGAGGGAGACATTAGATGTCCTCCACAATGTGTTAGTCATGAGCCAGGACCATGCGGGACAGATGGGAAGCCGACGTGGATGCATGCCAGCAACAGCATCAGCTGGCAGTCATCGCAGATGGACCACGGATCACAGCCGCTCCAGTAGTGGCAGTACCAATGCTGGGGCTGGCCTGTCCATTGACCGTCCTTCTAGACCACGTGCATGTGGCACTGTCCAGTCCCAGCAGGGACATGGATCCAGTCATCATACCTCTGCCTCTGATGATAGCACCCAGTCAGGGTTGGTACTCAATACTGCCCGTAGCTCCCCTGCCAGGCACAGGTACTGTGTCCGTGGCCAGAGACAGTGATCTGTATGGCCTAGCAGGTACAGTCTGTGGCTGTCCCACAACCACCTGTATATGGCAGCCACATGGTGGAGTTGTGTGCATACAGACACACACATTAACCAAACAACTAGGGCTCACACATACACACACATTACATCAACATTGGCCCATGCTGTACTGTTGTCCCTCACACACACACACACACACACACACACACACACACACACACACACACACACACACACACACACACACGCACATAGACATGTTGATTGGATGGGTCAATGTCAGGCTCTGGCAAACCAACAACACACCCTGTGCATATGATGACACCTGTGCCATCTCCTGTCATCTGTCACATTGATGCAGGAATAGGCTAACATGGTTCTGATGCACAGGATGACATTATAGCAGTGTAGCAATAGTAGCAAGTTGCCAACAGGAAAGTGTACTGATATCCTTGTAGGTATATCTGAGCAGGCATTATGCTTCACAGCTCTGATAGTCATTGTAGTATTGTTTACACCAGTGTTAGGTGTGAGTATGTATTGTCCACCCATGTGCCACTTGGCTGAAGTGTACAGTGTTTCCAGCATGTGTTAGTGAGTGGACAGTATGTGTGTGATGTGTGCATTACAAATTAGCAGGTGTACATCTGTGAACAATGTGTGTGTGCACTGTCTGCATGTACGTGCATAGTGGACACATGGGATGTGCGACACACCCTGTTGTACACATTGTTAACATCTCATGGTATCTTTCGATGGCCAGTATGCATTCTACTACAGATATGTACTAACATGGGTACACATGTGTGTATGACATGGGTTGACACTATGCTGTGGGTGATACTGTTGATATCTGTCAATGATCTGCAGTCTGGTAGTATACACCACCTCAGCAGCATGACTATAACCAATCATTAGATGATGTCCTGACAAATAGGGAACTCAGTAACAGTTGGATCCTTCCGGTACTATACTATAACAGTAACCAGTGGTATTGACCGCCACACATTCCTAGGACCACACCTGTGTGGCATATTGCCCTCTTAGGTACATGCAAACACACTAGGGATATGTCCATCCACATCTGGAAATGCATACATTGGCCTACACTGCATTCCCTGGATGGGATGCATATCCTACACAAGGGTATCATACAGACAGATACCTGTTGTCCAATACATGCTGTATAGTCGTAAGCTGACTATGGCATAGTCACCCACATTTACTAGACATACTATCCCGACAGTACCACATAGGTGGTAGCCCTCAACATGTATGTTGGGTACCAATGTGTACAGACAGACACGTGTTATGTCATCTGTCCCTTGGTATCCACATATCCATAGGTATTGTGGGGTCCATCGGTGTTTCACATAACACATTAGGGGCCTGCATGCATATCCACAGGGCTGTTGTATACCTATAATGACTGTCCATTACTGCCAGTTGTTGTTGTGTATGAACATGTGTGAGATATACCCCAGGCAATTACCCTCACTCACAGTACTCTATAGTACGTCTCATGGGTGTATATGGCACAGATGACCTTGGCCATGGATCACTACAGTGGCCAGGCTTTTCACATACATACATATGTGACCTATGATCTGAGAAGCAGAGGCACAATCTGTCGAAGGAAACAAATGTATTCATGTAGTATGCAGGCTTCACACCTATGTACTGATTGAGGTCACATGTACACATATTCATTTGCCACGCAGATACCCGATGTGTGCAGTGCACATACTGTTTTAATCATATGTCATACCATAGTAAAAGCAAAACCTGCACTGCATTGACAACCTGTGGCACACAAACACACACACACACACTCAGCATTTGCAGGATTAAAACCCTTACCTAACTATATTATGATACTAGAGAGATACGCATTAACACAGGGCGCTATATACTTTCCTGGGTGGTCTTTGTTCTCCTGATATATTCGTAAGATGCTGACATCAGCAGACATTCCAAAGAGGGATGTACCTCTTTTAATGTGTTTTCCCTGTCTCCAAAAAGGCTATTGCTCTCAAAGGAAATCACACACATACCCCCCCACACACACACAGTCAGCGCTTGCAGGATTCAAACCCCTACCTAACTATGTTATGATACTAGAAAGATACGCATTAACATAGCACGCTACATGCTGCATTGCGTGGTGTCTGTTCACCTGATATATTTGTAGGATGTTGACATCATCAGACATTCCAAAGAGGGATGTGCCTCTTTTAATGTGTTTTCCCAGTCTCCAAAAAGGCTACTCCTCTCAAAGGAAATCACACACATACCCCCCCACACACACTGTCAGCGCTTGCAGGATTCAGACCCCTATCTAACTATGTTATAATACTAGAGAGATACACATTAACACAGCACGCTATCTGCTTTCCTGGGGGGTTTCTGTTCTCCTGATATATTCGTAGGATGCTGACATCATCAGACATTCCAAAGAGGGATGTGCCTCTTTTAATGTGTTTTCCCAGTCTCCAAAAAGACTACTCCTCACAAAGGAAATCAACCCCCCTCCCCCCCATACACTGTCAGTAGGATTCAAACCTCTACCTAACTATGTTATGATACTACAGAAATACACATTAACATGGCACGCTATATGCTTTACTGGGTGGTTTCTGTTCTCCTTGAATATTTGTAGGAAGCTGACATCAGCAGACATTCCAAAGAGGGATGTACCTATTTTAATGTGTTTTCCCAGTCTCCAAAAAGGCTACTCCTCTCAAAGCAGAACACACACACACTGTCAGCGCTTGCAGAATTCAAACCCCTACCTAACTATGTTATAATACTAGAAAGATACACAGTAACACAGCGCACTATCTGCTTTCCTGGTGTGGGGGGGGATTCTGTTCACCTGATATATTCGTAGGATGCTGACATCATCAGACATTCCAAAGAGGGATGTGCCTCTTTTAATGTGTTTTCCTAGTCTCCAAAAAGGCTACTCCTCTCAAAGGAAATCACACACATAGCCCCCCCCCCCACACACTGTCAGCACTTGCAGGATTCAGACCCCTATCTAACTATGTTATAATACTAGAGAGATACACATTAACACAGTGCCCTATCTGCTTTCCTGGGGGGGGGGGGTCTGTTCTCCTGGTATATTTGTAGGATGCTGACATCATCAGACTGGACATGGGAATGTGTGTGCACTTTCTTTTATGCAATCCCAGGAATGATCCATGTGGGTTGGCAGGTATCAACAGCTTGAACAGGACCCTGTGAGTCGCACCTTGTGTGATCTATCTGTGGACACACTGACATCCCTTCATATGTCAACACATATCTATGCACAGATTTTTGGTTTTGTGGATATGACACGTGTCTGTGATGTTGATGAAGAGCTGTGCAAAGTCTATGTGGGACATGTGTAGCTCTGTTCAGTGATGTATGTCCCGGGTGGCTGCCTTGCAAATGGTGTAGCATGTTTGGGAACCATGATCTGCACATGAACATACCACAGTTGGTAGGGCTATGTGTTTGTCAGCTTCCAATAGCTCTGTTTAGGACTTCAGCCATGATGCACTCCATGGCCTTCCAGATCAGACTTTATAGGCTTACTATTACTATTTATGCTGAGTTGAAGGACATGTTCTGATTCTGGACTCCTTCTCAGCTACTCTTTAAAAAAACACCACAAAACCTGAGCACTAATCTGGTTTATACTCTTTACACACTTCCCATGGTGTGTTGTGCACCCACACTTGTGGGGAGTGCCATATGTTGCTGTAACACATTCAACGGTTCCAGACCCTGTGGAGTGGGTGAGGCTCAACAGACTGTTCAGGTGCAGAGTCTGTTTGTTCTGTAGTGCATGCATGAAACATATTGGGAAACATTGTAATCCAATTGCTGCTGTGCTTTTGGCTTTGGGGGGAGCTGGTCAGCCATTCTATATGTGATATCTCCTGGTATGATGTCAGGGACTATCATCAGTGGGAGGTGGTTATGTATATATGGGCCTGTCTGACAGGATGTTGGCATTGTCAGTAAGGTACAGTTGGCCCTGACTCAGGACATATATGAGTGTACATTACTATTTATGACATAGCTGAAGGACATGTCATGATTCTCAGTCTGGACTCCTTCTCAGCTACTCTTTATAAAACACCAACAAACCTGAGCACTAATCCTGGTTATACTCTTTTACACACTTAACACCCTACTGATCCTTTGTCACATGTGATTATGTCATCGTAATATACTGGCATGTCCAGGGGTTGGTTTCGTGTGTACTCTCCAGTCCAGCTAGTGAGTATTGTGGTTATGACACAATGTCACATCTGCCTCATGTACACAGACAACCCTCTCCTCCTCCCAACACACTCAGATATATGTGAGAGATGCAACAATATTGACATACAGGAGGCTGAGCTCTCTCAACCTATGACTGGCATGGTCTATCAGGTGGTGAAGGTGACCACACACACCACATATCAGTTTCACATACACCGATAGTGACAGCAATCAAACCACATTATCACACATACACATACTCAGAGGCTCTACATACACTCTGCCTAAGCAGCAGAGACCTCCAAAGCAGACACACAAACAACTGCTACCCCACTAGAATACCCACATATCACATAGTTCACAATGTCAGTGTGTCACACAGTCACTGCCCTTTGGGCTAAACAACACACCTGATACACTTGTAATGGGTGACACTTAATGTCAGACACACTGATGTCCCACTCACCAGGCCAAACAAGGGAATAGTCACTTTGAGCTGTCTCTCAGGTGCCAGGATCCGCCACATAACACATGCACTCAGGTCACTCCAAAGCAAGTCCAGGACTGGCTCCATCATTGTCCATGCTGGTGCGTACAACCTCAGACGTTCCTCCCTGGACCACATGACATGATACATAGAGGAACTCTCTGATCATGTAGCCCAGGCCAGTATGATCCTGACCTTGTCTAGCATCTTACACTCACCAAGTGTGATGTCTCAGTATACCGACAAACTGATCACATTTAACAGTTGGCTAACATATTGGTGTTATTCAAAGGGGATACAGTGTATGTCAGCCTGGGGTGACATGCTCGACTTGCCACATAGCTTCCCTATGGACAGCTTGCACCTGTCACCCTTGGACTTTTGAATACTGGCTAAGGCACTTGCTGCCACCATACTGCCTTATTTAAGCGGGTCTCAAAAGACAGACCCACCTCCATAGACATTACAGAGTACATGACACTGAGGGTAATGCTGCTCAGCACCAGATGTATTACCCTCACATTGACCACACTCAGGAATCTCCTCAGTATGGAGAATAGCAATATCTGTGCACTAACAGACACATGGTTCAGACTCCCACATGCACACCAGGACTACCAGGTTATATTTTGTACCATGCTTTCTGACCACATAACTCGGAATGGCCAACACAAATAGGGGGAGTATCCATATACATCACAGATACACATACCTCCAGGTTGGTAGCACTGCACAAAGCATCACAGACCATACATATGCACCTAACACTGTGCAAATCTGCCTTTTGGTTTGTTGCCTGCTACAGACCACACTCACAAACTCAGCAACCACACTCGTCTTTCTGGGGAACACTAGACAATATGACAGTCTCCCCAAACACCATTATATTGGGTGACATCAGATACACACACATTGACTGGGGATAGTACTCAGGCCCCAACACCCTCACCCAACAGTTGCTACAATTTGTAAACTCATATGCTATGGCACAACCAGTCACCACACCCACAAGAGGGGACAACATATTGGACATGATCATCACCAACATGGGTTCATAGGTTCATAGGTTCATAGGTTTATACTAGGCTATCTGCCCTAAGGCATTTATAAGCCTAGCCCAGAGTTTTTGTGGCTTACGCCACCCCTTATGTTAAAAAATACTGTGCCCATTAGTTTTGTGCCTCTGTCCAGCAGTGACACAGAGATGATTCCCGGGGTAAACCTGTGATCTCCCATCCACCGGTCAAGATTTCTCTTGAACAGAGCCAGCGAGGTGCTCTGCCTCACATGGACTGGGATTTTATTCCACAACATAGGGAGTCTCTGGGTGACAAATCTATCCCTCCAGCATGTCCTATTTATATCCGTGCTAAGGTTTAAGTTGCTTGCTCTAGTGGATCTGGTAGATTTGGATTTTTTGAGGTGGAGCATGCCCATTAATTCTGGGTTGGACATGGCCTTGTATGTCAGGCACAGGTCACCTCTGAGCAGGCGGTATGCGACTGAATAGAGCTGGAGTTTCTTCAGTCTGGCAGCATATGACAGATTTTGGAGTCCCTTTATCCTTTTGGTGAGGAACTTTTGGGGTCTCTCCAATTGCTGCAGGTGTCGGGTAAGATACATCTCAAATGGGGCATTGTACTCGATCATTGGTCTGATAAGTGAAGAGTACAGGGGAACAATGACCTCACTTGATCTGGATGTGAATCCTTCATGATCAGGTGGGCAATGTAGAAGGTTTTTCTAACCACTTTAGCAATGTGAGTGTCAAAAGAAAGGCCACTGTCAACCTGGGTCCCCAGGTCCCTGATAACCTCTTCTGTGCTTAGTGGATTGCCACATATATGGTAGCTTGGGGTTACCTTGTTTTTCCCAAAGGGTATGACTATACATTTTTTGGCATTTAACTTCAGGCCATGGCTCTGGCACCAGCTATCAGTTTCTGTGAGACCCCTCTGAAGGATATCTGTGTCCGATGTACTTTCCACTATGGCTCCCAGTTTGCAGTCATCTGCAAACTTTGTCAGCCATAGTCCTCCTATGTTAGCCTGTACGTCTGAGTAGTAGATGCCGAACAACAGGGGGCCAAGGACTGAGCCCTGTGGGACACCACTTGTGACCGGCTTGGAGTCTGACATGGCGCCAGCTACTCTAACCCTGTGGGTTCTGTCCTTTAGCCAGTTTGCAACCCGTCTTGTGACATATGGGTTTACATTTAAGCTGGTAAGTTTCTCTATAATACCCGAGTGGGGTATTGTGTCAAAAGCTTTTGCAAGGTCATGGTAGGCTGTATGGACTGCCTTTCCCTCATCAATGGCCTTGGTGACTGTTTCAAAGAAGTCGACCAAGTTCAAAAGGCATGATCTGCCCTTGACAAAGCCAAACTGGGTCGGGTCCAATGTCTGCAAGTCCCCTATGTCTTTGTTTATGAGTTCCATTATGATCCTCTCCATAGCTTTGCAGACCAGGCTTATGGGGCGGTAATTACCAGGGTCCGTAGAGGCACCGCCTTTGGGGAGTGGGACCACAGTTGCCGTACGCCACTCCTTGGGCACGTATCCTGTGGTAAGGCTAAGATTAAACAGCTGCCTTATGTGCGGGTTTAGTTCCTCATTGAGTTTGTGTAGCACACAGCCAGGGACACCATCTGGTCCCATTGATGCAGTGTTTTTAGCTTTAGAGAGAGCAGCTTTCACCTGCGCATTGGAGATGTCTGGGAGGCTGCACTCCGCTGGGATAGTTATCTCTCATTTTGTGGGGGAGAGGGGGGTGAAGTTTGCACTGAACCTGTCTGCCAGTATGTTGGCAATGTCTGTGGGTTCAGTGATTTTTGTATCATTTTGGACTAATTCTGAGCATATCTGGGCGTTTCCACCCAGGTTTCTAACATAGCTGAAGAAGGCCTTATGATTGTCTTTTGAATCTATGGCAATTTTTCTCTCAAAGTTGGCCTTGGATGATTTTATGAGTGCTCGTATTTTTTTACTAATAATGATCAAAGGTGTCTTCTCTTTTATGGATTTTGCTCTATCATGTAACAGCTTTCTCCTCTTATTGTAAAGTTTGTTTATGGCTGGGGTCCACCAGACTGGACGTTTGCCCTTGGTGGAAAGATCTTGGTTTTATTATGGGGACTCTATGTTCCACACCTGCAAAAATACCCCTCATTGGTAAGGACAGAACATACTTTATCTCACTGGACATCCATATCCCATCCCCACACCCATCCTGGGTAATCTTGGTGAACTTCCCAAAAGCAAACATCACACTTCTCCATACCACGGTGGTATCCTTCAGAGACCCTGGGTCAGTGGTAAGTATGGCTCAGACTGCTGAATCCTTTACATACACAGTCTATGGACACCTAGTGGACTGCATGGATCATGCTATCCAAAATAACACCTGGACTCACTCCTCCAATGGCAGGGGACCTGTCTGGTGGACCCCGGCTATTAATACGCTATACAACAAAAGGAGGAAGCTACTACATGATAGAGCACAATCCCAGACAGGGAAGGCATCTGTGATCTGTACTAGCAGACAGCTACAATCACTCGTGCATTTATGTCAGGCCCACTTCTAACGGGCAATTGCACCAGACACATCAGACACTCACAAGGCCTTCTTCAGTTAATTCAGGTACCTGGCTGGACACTCACTGATATGCTGTGTGTTACTGCATACTGACTGAACATACCCTGAACCCACCGACATTGCCAACATCCTGGCAAACAGGTTCAATGCAGATGTCTCCCCCCATCCCCCCTAAGGAGGTACTGTCCATCCCAACAGAATGTAACCTCCCTGACATCACGAATAAACAGGTGAGTGCTGCCCTCCCCACAGCGGACAACACAGCATCACTGGGACCAGACAGTGCCCCGGCCTGTGTTATACACGGCCTTCATGACAGACATAACCCTCACATTATGTCACTGTTCGATATCAGGGTTACTGCAGGATTTGTACCCATGGAATGGCATACAGCGATAGTGGTCCCACTCCACTGAATACTGCCATAACAGACCACAGACAATATTGGCCTATAGGGCTAACTAGCCTGTACTACAAAGCTATGGAGCGTATTGTAATGGGACTCATGCACATAGACATGGGAAACCTACAGACACTGGGTCCTACACATTACAGCATTGTTGTGGGCAGATCTTGCCTGTTGGACCTGTTTGTATTCTTTAAACAGTTACCAGGTCCATCAGTGTTGGAACGGTTGTCCACACAGCCTGCCTGGACCTTGCACAACCCTTCAACACAATACCCCACACAGCCATTATGCATAGTCTGCTTGAATAACTCCTCTAGATGTATATCACATTACCCCTTCTTTTTCCTACCTCTCATTTATCCCCATCATATTTTTGTATTTTCATATTTTTATATTTGTATGCACCTAATTTTTGTCTGTATTGGAGCTTTTCTCCCCAGGACTCCATTGAAAACGGGTTCTTTTGGCCCAATGGACTATCCTGGTAAACCAACTGCAAATAAATAAATAAATAGTCTCACCGGCATCAATATCGACACATATCTCACATGATGGATTGCTACCTGGATCAGGGATAGCACCTACATGCTCAGTGTTGCAGGTGCCATGTCTGACTATACACCAGTTACACATGGCATCCCACAAGGCTCAGTCCTGGGACCTCTCTTGTTCAGTATATATTTGTGTGATGTACAGGCTATCACAGGAAGGATATGGCTGCCCATGTTCGCAGATGACTGCAAACTGGGTGCCATAATCAACTCTCCAGCTGGCACATGCATACTCATACAGGGTCTCACAGAGATAGGATGACTGGTGCCTGAGCCATGGCCTACGGCTACATGCCATTAGTTGCATAGACACCCCCTTTGAGAATGACAACATGCCCACACTTTACCACATAGGTAGTAATCCATTACATATGGTAGTAGTTGTTATGGGTTTGGGGACACAACCTGTTCGTACTCTCGCCTTTGACAATCACATTGCCAAAGTGGTTAGACAGTACTTCTACATAGCCCACCATATCCCACATGGTTTCACATGTTGATCACATGTGGTCATTGTGCCCCTATACTCATTACAACCATGCTTGGTTACTATGCCACATTTGGGTTGTACCTTACCCGACACCTGCAGCAACTGTAATGGCCACAAATGTTACTCATCAAGCAGATGTAGGGACTCACACGGATGCCCTGCACAGTTCAGATACAGTAACTCCAGCTCTACTCAGTCACTTACCACCTACATGGATGTGTTGTGTGCCTGTAGTTTAAGGCAATATCTGACCCAGAATTAATGGACATGCTCCACCTCAGGATATCCAACTCCCTTGGAGCTACACACTCCAGGGACATATACCTCAGCACAGATGTTGATAGGACATGCTGGGGGACAGATTATTATCTGTAAGGCTCCACTCACTGCAGAGTGTAGTCCCAGTTTTGCATAAGCAGAGCCACCCACTGACCACCTACAGGTGACATCTTGACAAGTGGATGGGTGATCGTATGTGTACCCATGGGATATCTTCTGGGTCCCTGCTAGACAGAGGCACAATACACTAAACGTAAATGGGCTATCTTGTGTGACCTACTATTCATGGGCACAGTGTTCTGATTTGACTGGGTTGCAGCAGCCAAACACACTCTGGCTATGCTTGAACATGCCCTAGGGCAGATAGCCTAGTATCAACCTCTGAACCTATGAAAATGTTCATGATGCACAATGTTTATTGCTGATACTGTTTGCAGGTTTTTATCATCTTTGCTTTCCCACTTTCTATGAACCGCTTAGGTATCTGCGGAACATATTTGATTATGACAGGGTTCCACTATATTATATATGTGTCTGTTGTCATATAAGTGTGTGCACAGGGCAGATTGCTGGGTAGTGAGAGGTTCCTGGGTTAACACATGCAACTGCCTGATATGTGTGGCCCACTGCTGTACTCCAACATGGCCTAAGTGTGTGAGCATGCCCAGTTCAGACTGTCAGTGTTCTATTGCCTGACATTTGTCTCATGTATTGAAGTGTGTGAGCATGCCCAGTGTGACCATCCAGTATGTTGCTGTCTGAGGTCTACTACATTTGTTGATGTATGTGTACATGTCCAATATTAACATTTCTAATGTGTGTGTTGAAAGTCAGGTTCTATTCTTACTGCAGGACTCACCTTTGTGTCATAACTCGACAGGGATTATGCTGTGCCTGCAGGGTTTCCATGGAATGCTTTGCATAGACTTATCAACATTTCTTCAGGCAGGTTAACCATTGCACTGCTGTCATGGTTTAGTGGTTCAGTACTATGACTATAGTGCACAGTATCCTAGGTTCGAGGATCATCACCGCTTATATTTTCATACTGAGCAGACCAGACTGCTTAAGGGCCAGTAGAGCAACTATGAGCATGTTGGCTGTTGTTCAGTTATGCCCTACTTAGACCCAGTTTGTCCAACATTGCTCAATTTTAACCATCATTGCTGGACGTTGGCCAATATTACTCAACATTGAACACATTTGTACTAGTTGGTGTGTGCGATTTGGTTTACATATACTACATGGTGGTAAATGCTGTCGAGCACTGCTTTATATTGCTTAACACATGGCAATCATGCCTCAGATGTTGATGCAGGGCTGCCTATGTCGGATGCACATACTACACTCCCTATACATGTTTGACTGCAGGTAGTGTCAACGTAGGCATCCCTTTTACTATATGTGTGGGTCAGAGAGAGGTATCATTTCCAGAGTTCCTACTGAGCCAGTGTATGTGCTATGCGTTGCCTGTTTGCCAAGGCCAAAGCATACTGGGCATGCCTCCTTCTGCCTACTGGGGCAGGCTCAGGTTGTTCCTCCTCCAAGTCACGCTCTGCCTGTTATGGCCCTGGCAATGGTGGGGCGCTGTTTGGCCCAGGCCTATGCTGGTCCTGCTGCAGCTGTTTTCGCAGGATCATATTATGTAGCATAGCATATACCATGACAATTTGGGTACATGTAGTTGGTGAGTACTGCAAGGCTCCACCAGATGTGTCCAGGCACCGGAACCGTGACTTGAGCAGCCCAAACACACGCTCGATTACATTTTGTGTTTGTGCTTGTGCCTCATTATGGCGTTCCTGTTCAGGTGTGTGTGCATTTCTGATGGGTGTCATCAGTCACGGCTCCAGTGCATAGCCAGCATCCCCCACTAGGTGTCCATGTGGGATGTCCCCATTGGCAAATGTCTGGTACAGCTGTGTCAGATGCCAGATATGAGAATCATGGTAGCTTCCAGGGCAGCCAGCACACACATTTAGTATTATGCCCTGGGCATCACACATGACCTGGCAGTTGATGGAGGGGATGCCCTTGCGGTTGAAGTAGACCCTACCCCCGCTCACTGGCTGGTGCTTTGATGCATATGTGCGTGCAGTTTATTGCACCCACTACCTCAGGGTATTCCGCTATTTGCTGGAAGTGACGCATATTGCTGGCCAATACCTCACGGGAATTGGGGAAGTATATATGATCACCGACATGTGCTGACATGGCATCCAGGAACTGGTGCAGTACCCTGGATGCTGATGCCTGTGATATTCCCATCATATCACCAGTTGGTCTCTGGAAGGTACCTGTTGCTAATATTCTTAGGCCAACACATACCTTAGTTTCCACTGGGATGGGTTCCCCTCTGTTGGTTCTGTGTGTGAGACGTGGCCTGCACAGCTCAACAATTTGCTGTAAGAGGTCTCTGTCCATTCTATAGTGCTCCACTATCTCCAGCTCATGTAGCCCCTGGTAGGTTACCCTGGGCCTGTACACTCTTCTCCGTCTCCTCACTGTGGGTTGTCCAGCAGCATTTGCATCATCACCACCCTCAACATGTTGCATATGTCACCTTATAACAGCAAATGGCAGCCCCTAACATTTTTTGCCTCAGTACAGCATTTTCAGTTTTCACTGCTATTAGCTTACTGCAGTGTTGCAGTGTCTCTTGAGAGAAACATAATGGACTGTTGTTTGCAGTGTTCTAAGTGCTGGGCTGGGCTAGTGTTCTGCCTGGGTAATTGCTTGATTCTGATTGTTTTCACCTGCTAGCTCTGCTAGTACTCCCTGGTAACTTCCCTACTATTTGGTGTGCTTCCTTTTTTCTTTCTGTTTCCTCAGGGGGGAGTGCCGCTCACACAAGCGCAAACACGTGCACACCAGCTAACACACGTGCACACATGCTTACATGAACAAAAACCTGCTTATTCTTGTTAAAACGTGCGCACACCGGTGCAAATGCACTTATAACTGTTTACACAGCCTTACATGTGCTTACTCAAGCTCACACGCGTGCACACATGCTTACACGCATGCACACTATCTTACTTGGGTTTACTGGCGTGCACACACGCGCATGCATGCTCAGCAAAAAACTTTGGTGTTATCCACGGCATACACCTTCCATTTTTTTACTTTACCTGGCCTACCTGTTGACGCACCTCTTTCAATAATATGTAATTGTCGGCTGACACATGACACTTTGCTCCAATGAGTTTCACTCATTTCATACATACCCCCCTCGTGATGTCACCTATCTTCTACTCTGTTACTCCCCTTATCTTACTCCTACACTACACTGACTGTGCTCATTTCCTATGTAAACTTGCAATTCACTATCCTAACTCTCATTTGCATAGGATTGCCTACTAATGCTTGGTTACATCTCTTAGACTGAGCTTCCCCACTTAGCAACCTCTACTCGGAGGTCATGTTGTCTTCAGCCTGCCATTCACTTGCATTGTAAATTCATTTTAGCTATAAAATCCACATTTGTGGATCTTAATTATTAATTTTCTGGTTTTTAGGGCGCAGCGTGTTTGCGTGGCGCTGCACTACGGTTAAACTCCGGAGATCGGGATGAAAAAAAAAGTTATTTTATTTCTATTTTGCATCACTTCCCATTGCCAATGGCTGTATTTTTGGCCATTGGCATGCTTCCTCCTGTAAATGCATTCTTTTTTTGCAGCTGTCACGGCTCCATTTTGCTATTTGCAGAACCATACTCAGTCATCAACTGAGTACATTTCTGCAAATAACACTACTCCTACTCGGACAGGTTTGGGTTTCCTGGATCGCAGATTTACCTCATTTGCATAGCTTTCACCTGCAATTGAGGTAATTTCCATATCCAAGCCCTGTCTGTGTAGGACTAGTTTAAGGAGCTCTGTTACATGCCCCTACTGGCTCTTCCTGGATCACTCGGTGGACATGTTGGCTGCATGGAGTCTTACTCTACTTTTAGACTCTGTGCAAGCCTTCGTGAATCCAGCCCAAAATGTTTAAATTTGCTTGTAAGTTGTATTTAAGAAGTTATTTTGACATGCAAACAGGTAAAGAGAATGTGGAAACTAATTATAAGGTTCAAGTTGAAAATGAGTCTGATGACAGTTTTTATTCCTGTTGTGAAGAAGTTGAAGAAATGTTTGTTACTAATGAAAATGTAAATGAAAGTGAAGTTTCAAATGCATATTGTAGAATTGATGTATTATTCCTGTAATACATAAATATATTCCTCCGTTTGATAATGCACGTATATCACACTTTAGTTCTATGATAGGATTTGGGGGGGGGATTTTTGCGATAATGTTTTAAAAGATAGAGAGAAAGTATGTTATAATCTAACATTTAGGGAGTGGCAGGCTCTAAAAACATTACAGAATAGAAAGGATTTAATAATAAAACCAGCAGACAAGTGTAATAAAATAGTGGTCATGAATGTAATGCAGTATTATAGAATGTGCATGGACCATTTGGAAAATGATGAGGTGTACGAGAAATGTGATAGAAAGATTTATGAACAAGCTTTAATTGACTATGAAAAAATGCTGGAAAAAAGTGTAAAGTTAAGTTATTTCACTGAAAAGGATATAAGAGACTGGTTGTTTAATAGAAATAGTAAGTTTTTTTTCTGCCTGCCAAAAATGCATAAAAATTTAGAGAATCCCCCGGGCAGGCCCATAATTTCGGCTTGCAAGTATTTTTTACATAATATCGGTTTGGTATTAGACAAGGTGTTGTTGCCCTATGTTTAGACGTCACCTGTATATGTACAAGATAGTTTTGATTTCCTGAAAAAAACTCTCCTGTAGTATGGAATAGGAATAAATATTGGTTAGTACTTGATGTCAAAAGTTTATATACAATGATTAAACATAAAGATGGATTAGAGGCTATCAAGTACTTTTTGGATGATAGCCCTTTTTCTAATTTTATTGTTGAAATGGTAGATTTTTGTTTGAAAAATAATTATTTTTATTTCGATAATCAAATGTATTGACGTATGCCAACTGTTTTATGTCTTTTTTTTTAATTTCTTTTTTATTTAAGTTGGGTTTTATGAAAAAATATGTTGATTTTTATTTTCGAATTATAGATGATTTGATATTTGTATGTGAGGGTGGTTGGAAAGAAGTTGGGAGTTTCATAACTGGTTTGCACAAGAATTAATTTGGTCTATTTGACGGCCTACAGAAAGGTGCAAAGGTTATATATTTGGACCTTGTTTTGGAAGGAAAGGAAAACAGAAGTATTACAACAGGCATAAACAGAAAATTTGTAAATGGTAGTCAGTACCTTCATGCCACTAGCTGCCATCCCCCACATGTGCTAAAGGCTCTACCTTATAGGGAATTATTGCAAATATCTGGGTTGTGTAGTGAAAAAGACTTATTGGTACAGGAGATAAAACAAACAACAAATATGTTTTTGAGAAGAGGGTATGATGCAGGGAATATACAGGAGGACCAAACCAAGATACTTAAGGGATTAAGGGAGACAAATAGAATAAGGGGAAGAAGCAGGGTACATCAAAGGTATGTAGGAAATAATCTAAATAATTAGTACACCATGAATCCAGTATATTATGTAACAGTTTACAATGTTAAAAGTGAAGAAATGGTAGGGCTGATTGAATATTATTGGAAGTACTTAGTACAAGATAAATTTTTGGCAAATATTTTACCGAAAAAAACTTTTTTTCGTATACTAGAGGTAAAAGTATAAAGGACATGGTAGTACATGATATGTTCAGTATGCCACCAATGGAGATAAGAAGACCTTTGTTAGTTAAGGGGACTTCTAAATGTGGCAAATGCAGACTGTGCACACACATTGTTAATACGTTTCATGGTTTTAATAATGTTAAATTTGAACCTAGGGGTACATTTTCCTGTGAAAGTAAAGGAGTGATATATGCTTTAAGCTGTCCATGTCATTTGTATTACATAGGGGAGAAAAAAAGAAAGTTTCGTGTCAGATTTATGGAGCATATGAGAGATATAAAAAATAGTAAGGAAGATAAACTAATTGCTTCACATTTTAAAATGAACCATAATAGTGATGTTAATTTGTTGCATAACACTATTTTAGAGTAAATTGAATGTATAGAAGGTAATGAAAATATATTAAAACAGAAGTTATTATATAAGGAAAGCATTTATATTTTAAAGTATAAAACTTTGGTTCCTAAAGGCTTGAACAAGGAATTAAACTGGAAATGTTTGCTTTTTTATTTTTTTTTACAGTTTTACCAATTGTAAAATATACCTTGTTATGCCTTGTATGCTATGTAATGTTTATCTCTGTAACATGTATTCTTTGTCGGAGCTTTTCTCCCCAGGACTCCGTTGAAAATGGGTTCACTTGGCCCAATGGACCATCCTGGTTAAAAAAAAGCAAATAAAAAATAATAAAAATAAAATTAATTGAATGCAATTTATATTGTAATATAAAAGGTAGGGTTTATACAGTTCTTTGTATTTCTTGAAGGTGGTAACACCGAGGCACTAGAATAAAGTGAGCTTGTTTTACTATGTGGTTTTTCCATTACAATTCAAGCATGACTTCAACGAAACATTAAAATAAAAAAAAAAAAATGAAACCATGAAGCACCGAAGTGCTTTAATGGGGAAACGAACTACTTGGCCATCAGGGTAAAATAATGAAACAGACGCATAATAAACCCACCCCCCCAACTAAATATACCAACTCCGACATCACACTACAGTAGGGAAAAGGGCAAAATTCACCCTGGTGGTGAATGTTTAGTTTCCTGGTGAAATAATTTCGGTGCTTAGTGGTTTTGCTTTTTTAACTTTTTGTTGAAGTCGTTGCTGTGAAATTAAAATTGGGTAAGTGATCTTTTGATAAGTCAAAGTAGACCCGTATATATATATATATATACATGTATATATTTATAAATATATATATATATATATATATATATATATATATATATAAAAATATATATGTGTATATGTGTATATATATATATATATATATATATATATATATATATATATATATATATATATATATATATGGATCTACCTGACAACACCGATGCACCACAACACTGACAACAAAATCACCTACACCACATAACCGAAATTTCACAAACACGAAACCGCACATGCCCGACACACCACAATCCCGACAATCAACAAACAAAACAAATCCCCTGTCCAAAAAGCACACACACAACACAAGCACACCACAATCTTTACAAACCCACACTAATCTGACATACACAACTATCTACAACCTTAACCCAAACCATAATCCTAAGGTCTGTCACTATCGCACACTCACCTAACCTGCACCCTAACCCTAACTCACTTAACCCGCCGCTAACCCTAAAGACTGTCACTATCGCACACTCACCTAACCCGTGCCCTAACCCTAACTCACTTAACCCTCCCCTAACCCATAAGACTGTCACTATCGCACACTCACCTGACCCGCGCCCTAACCCTAACTCACTTAACCCGCCCCTAACCCTAAAGACTGTCACTATCGCACACTCACCTAACCCGCGCCCTAACCCTAACTCACTTAACCTGCCCCTAACCCATAAGACTGTCACTATCGCACACTCACCTAACCCGCGCCCGAACCCTAACTCACTTAACCCACCCCTATCCCTAGAGTCCATCAATTTCGCACACTTACCTTACTCGCACCCTAACCCTAATGTCCGGCACTACCGCATACTTACACAGCCTTTTCACATGTCGGTGTTCTCAGCGTCGGGGTTTTCATCCGTCGGTCATCCCGGTTTTCGGTCTTCTGGTGTCGGTCTTCTCATCGTCGGCGTTATCAGCTTTCGGCATTGTCAGGTAGCCCCATATATATATATATATATATATATATATATATATATATATATATATATATATATATGGATTCACTTTATAATCTTGAAATACTAAAATACTGAATTTTAGTATCTCAAGACTATAAAGTTGAAAGCCCAAAAAAACAACACCCACAACAGCAAAATTCAAATTTGTGATCATTCACATACACACACCAACACACAAACAAGCACACATACACCTACCTAATGACATTACAACAAACAAAAGAACACACACAAGCACAACATAAACAAACACACCTACCCTATCTATAAGCAGGGTGCAAGCCACCCTGCACTCCCCCCATGTGGGGGTCTGAGCCCCCACACCCCTGCTACTTATATATACTAACTCTGAGTTTGCACTAAACACACAAACACATAAAATGCACCACTATACACACTCACAGACACTAAAATCCCTACCCAATACCCTTACAAGAACACCACTTACCTGAATCCTCAGCTAAATCCACAAACTCCACTGCACGTCACGAACGCGACAACACAACGGCAGAGTTGACATTTCACCATTTGATATTATGCAGTTTCCTATAACTGCACTTTCGACTTTATGGTCTCGAAAATCCTCCAAAGCTAGTTATGAAAATAAAATTGCCACTGATTCTAAAGACAACCACAAAGCATTCTATAATTATGTCAAGAATCTCAATGGCAACACTCTGATCTGCTCTGAGTTACAGCACAATGGCACTGTATATTCAGAACAAACTGATATTGCCAACATCCTGGCAGATAGGTTCAGTGCTAACTTTATCCCCCTCTCAACCCCAAAGGGCCCATCTCAATACTGGAAAAATGCAAAGCACCCATAATTACGGATACACAAGTAAAGACCACACTCTCCAAAGCCAAGACACAGCATCCATGGGACCAGACAACATCCCAGGCTGCATTCTCCACGAACTACAGAATGAACTGGCACCCCATCTAAGTACCATGTTCAGTCATAGCCTCACTTCAGGCTTTGTGCTTACTAAATGGTGCACAGCAACAGCTATCCCACTCCACAAAGGGGGTTTCAACATGGACCCCGAGAACTACAGCTCCATTAACCTGATGAGCCTGGTCTGCAAGGCCATGGAATGCATCATCTTGGAACTTATAAACAAAAACATAGGTAACCTCCAAACTCTGGACCCCACTCAATTTGGGTTTGTCAAAGGTAGGCATGCCTCCTAAACCTGATTGTCTTCTTTGAAGTAGTCACCAGAGCCGTGGACAAGGGTAAGGTGGTGCACACAGCATATCTTGACCTCGCCAAGGCTTTCAATACCATCCCCCACTATGGAATTGTAGATAAACTCACTAAACTGGGCATAAATCCCTATGTCACAAGATGGGTGGCAAACTGGCTCACTGACAGAGCCCACACAGTGAAAGTAGCTGACCCAAATCCGACTTCAGACCAGTGACAAGTGGAGCACCACAGAGTTCAGTCCTGGGTCCTCTCCTGTTTGGCATCTACTTCTCTGAAGTTCAGGCTAACACAGAAGGTCTTTCACTAATGAAGTTCACAGATGACTGCAAACTAGGAGCCATAATAGAATTGCCTAATGATGTGGACATTCTACAAAGGGGCCTCACTGAGACAGATGCTTGGTGTCAAAGTCATTGCCTCAAGCTCAATGCCAAGAAGTGCATTGTCATCCCCTTTGGGAAAAACTCTGTTCCCATGAACTACCACATAGGTGGTAGCCTACTAAACACTGAAAGTGTGATAAGAGACCTTGGGACACAGGTGGACAGTAGTCTCTCCTTTGATAATCACATCACCACAGTAGTCAGGAAATCCTTCTACATGGCACACCTCATCAGAAAAGGGTTCTCCTCCAGAAAAAAGGAGGTCTTTGTTCCTCTCTACTCATCCCTCATCAGACACATTATAGAGTACAATGGGCCATTTGGCATGTACCTCACAAGGCATCTGCAACAATTAGAAAGACCACAGAAATACCTCAGTAAGAAGATTACCGGCCTCAAACAGATCCCATACGCCGACTGTCTCAAAAAATTCCAGCTCTACTCCGTCGCATATCACCTACTCAGAGTCAATCTTTGCCTAACATACAAAGCTATGTCAAACCCAAAGCTGTTGGACATGCTACACTTTAAGAAATCACAATCTCTCGGAGCCACACGCTCCACAGACCTAAACCTTGTCACCACAATAAACAGAACTGGAGGGACAGATTTCTGTCCCAGACCCTTCCCATATTCTAGAACAAATTACCCATTAATGTCAAACAAAGCTCCTCATTAGCCCTCTATAAGAAAAATCTTGATGATTAGATGGGAGATAGGAAATTCACCCTGGGGATCACTTCTGTGGCTCTGCTCAACAGGGGCACAGGAATATAATTTTCTTGGGAAAGCCAGAGAACCTTTTTGGCTAGGCTTGTATAGGCCACGGGGCCGATATCCTAGTACCTACCTATGAACCTACGAACCTATAAAGTGTAACTATATATATATATATATATATATATATATATATATATATATATATATATATATATATATATATATATATATATATATATATGGATTCACTTCATAATCTCGCAATACTGAAACATCGAATTTCAGTATTTTGAAACTATGAAACCGAATCCACAAAACACCGAAACTACAAAACCCCGAGCCCAAAACTGTGAAATTCAAAACACTGAACAAACTGCATACACTACACCATACATACACCCCAACACCCACATCACAACATAAACAAACAAAAACTACACACATACACAACTCATACACACATAAGCAGGGGGAGCAAGCCCCCATGCACCCCCCATGTGGGGGGCTGCGCCTCCCACACCCCCTTCTTATATATACTAACTCAGAGATTGCACAAACAGGAAAGAAAAGCAAACTCACACGCACACATTCTCCAGTTCCTCACACACACATCAAACATATCAGCACACTCAAACACACTCTAACCCCCACTCAAATCCCTTAAAAAACACTCACTTACCTGACAAAACACCTAGATCCACACATGGCACCATGCACCATAAACACACAATCCCTGACATCGCGTAGCGTAAGGCCATAATTGCGAATTTGAGATATTCGAATTCGCGATTATGAACTTTCGCTATTTTAAACATTCGGGTTTATAGTCTCGAGATATTGAAATTCGACATTTCAGTATTTCGAGATTATAAACGGCTCCTATATATACACATACACATATATATATATATATATATATATATATATATATATATATATATATATATATGCATACATATATATATATATATATATATATATATATATATATATATATATATATATATATAGTTCTATGCATGCATACATGTAAAAGTGTAATACAATGTGCCAGACTGTGATTAGAAGACTTGGAAACACATTCAGGAGAGTATAGTTGATGCTCAAATAAAAGGTGAATTTAAGTGCCATTCTAAAAATGGACTAGTGATATTGCCATAATCAGTGCACAGAGATTTGGTGGTGTCAGCTTTCCAGTAACAGACAAGGTCAGTCTTCTTAAAACAATAATAAAAGACATGTATGTGTCCATGTGTGTGTGTGTGTGTGTGTGTGTGTGTGTGTGTGTGTGTGTGTGTGATTTACTTCTGCTGTAGAAAACTGTGACATTATAATAATATAATGGGAATTCTGAAAGCTAGGATAGGGGCTGTGGTTTCAGTTTGACTATGATATACCACTAAATAGCAGTTTTATGCCTTTCACCATACTGACTGTAGCTGCAGAAGACATACCTTCTAGAAGGTTAAACCTCTTCTGAATGTGAAGAATTCAGGTAAGCTGTCTAGATATGAAATAAAATAAAAACACAGTTGAGATGAACTAACAGGAAACTGTTGTGACACTAAATGCTTATTTTTGTCTTGTTTTCAAGAGCTGTAAATTTCTTCAGATCAATGCAAAATTTTAAAGAATCAGCATTTCCTGACCTTGGCACCTCCACCACAACCCTACTGATAAATACATCACACTTTTGATCTTAGTGGTGGGAGTCCCTTTAATTCAAACTGCTAGCATATAAACAAATCTTTCCAGATTTCACTTTCAATGTACAGTTTATGTAAATACTGTTACTATAGCATTGACATTGGTCTGAAGATGTCTACAGCTCTTGATAGCAGTTTAAAAGATGTACGCTTATTTCTCATTTTAGTGGCTCAATAACATTTTCTGTTAGTTCATCCAGACTGCACTTTTATTTTTATTTGTTAAGAGATATAGTCACCAGAGGCTTTCTGTACATGATTAGGTGCTATTGAACATTTTCTAGTTCTTTAGCTAGCACTAAAAGCTGTTGTGTTTTCTCACATACAGACTGCCCATCCTCTTCATATGACTTCATTTTTCCTTGCACGATGGCTCAATAATAATCTTAACTACGATTAGTCAATTGTAGGGATAAAATGTTTTTACACACAGGCTGCCTCTTTACTACCCCCGAAAAAAACATTTTCTGACAGGGTACCTAACTGGTGATTGACTGTGGGCAAATCAAAAAAACTCTAGATATGATGTTATGTCTTTCGGCTTTTCCCGGTTAGGGGTCGCCACAGCGGAACTCCGGTCCGCTAATGATTGGCAGTTGATTTTTACGTGCCGAGTTGCCAGCCCTGACGCACAGCCTTCAATGAACGTATGCCTATTCATGCATGTTTCCACGCAGAAGACGCTCTAGCTGAGAATCGAACCGGACAGCATCTTACTGGGAGGTGACAATGCTACCGCAGCACCACCACCTGATATGATATTATATTTAAATTTCACACACACACACACACACACACACACACACACACACACACACACACACACACACACACACACACACACACACACACACACACACACACACACACACACACACACACACACTGCTCATAACAATTCAAATCAATATTCAGTTATTTGTCCACAAGACTGCCTCCCCACAACCACAAAATAACAAATTTCTGACTGAGCAGGCATCTGTTGTTTGACTTCAAGAAAGTGAAATTCTGGCTACAACATGCACTTCATTTTGTTTCATACAAACACAGGCACAAACTCAGACAGAAATACACACATAAATACAAACAGACAGACAGCTGCACACATACAAAGACATGTGCACTACACATGAAATGCCAAATCAAACATCATTTACTTACCCGAACAGTCTCCTTTCTTTCCCTTTTTCCCTAATGACTGGTACAACTCTGATGTTTGGCAGTGAAAATAGAAATTCTGGAAACAGTGATGTATTTTAATGTTCTCCTGTTTCCCTCTCTCTTTCTCTTTCTTTCACAACCTCTTTCTCAAATGCACACACAAAACACACACTGACAAGCCAGATCAATTATTCATTTAACTCTTATCAGGTGATTGTAAGGATCCATTCCTTTCATGCACAAATTGCGTCTCTCAAAATAATGTCATTCTGACTTGATACATTTGTTATGTTAGAGACAGGCAAACAGACAAAAAGTAGACACAGTGAAAAACAGACAGTATCAGACACACACACACACACACACACACACACACACACACACACACACACACACACACACACACACACACACACACACACACAATTATCCTTGACCAGCTAGATTAATGCTCATTTTTTCCCCACTTAAATGGCTTTTCCCTACAAAATAATCACTTTCTGACTGTAGAAACTTCTAATATTTGACTGCGATCAGGCAAAAAGCATTTCTGACCACAGTAGTGCTTTTTTCCATCTGTTACTCACACACACAGTCACATGCATGTGCTTATACACACACACACACGCGCACACACACACACACACACACACACACACACACACACACATGGGGGAACAAACAGATGCACACACATTGCCACAGCCAATCCATAGCAATGTCCGGTTGCTTTCACACATAGACTTTTTCCACTCCCCTCACAGTAATAACTGTCTGACTTGATAGACCTAATACTTGACTATGATGATTATCTGGCCTCCTGCCAAGAGCAGTATGTACTGCTTGGCATTTACACACACTTACCTGTGATTGCTATGTTTGAAAAAATAGTTTAACATTTGGATTATTTCTGTGGGTGAACTGTTCCTTACTACAATTTACATGCTTATGTGGTATTTTTATTTTTAACTAAAAAGAGACAAATCATCCCATCTGTTAGACCATCATCTGCTCCATTCAACTATCACAACTTGGTAATAGGTGACACTTTGTGTGTATATATCTCACTACTCTGTAAAATAACATAAACAATGCTTGTCCCACTACTGAACTCTGTGTCATCCTCACAGGTTATGGAATTTTCTCTTTGACAATTCCCGTCAGCTGCCTCATACTGGTTCCATTCAGTTACCCATTTCAGTAAGTTTCTTTGCAGCCTCTCCTCACACATTTTATTTTCCACCAATAATTTGTAAAGAATACTATTAAAGGCCTTGCTAAATGCACACACAATACATCCATATGACTGTCTTTGCCCAAATCAGCGATTATCCATTCATCTAACAGGACTAAACCAGACAGGTAAGACCTTCACTGCTTATTATCCAACCACAACTCCAGCCATCCAGCAGAAAAAATGTATAACTTCCACTGAGGTTGAATGGCATGTAGTAGCCCTATAACTAGCCTTATCTTAGAAATAGTTGTATATGTGAACTACTATCATTATCTTAACTGAGTCCTACAGCACGACTGTGCCTTTTTAAGCTGAGACTACGCAGTTCAGCCAATGCTTCATCAGGCACAAGTGTCAAGTTACTTAAAAGTAGAATGATTTATGAGTTCCATTCCTTAATATTCCCTATTCCTTAACATTTAAGTTTTATTTAACTAAAAAATATAGAAAGGGTGAGTTAAATTATTATTCCATATCCCACAAATGACAAATATCCACTTACTTGCAGGAAACATCAAGATATGCTGAAATAGTAGCTTTAAACTAAGCCTATAATCAGTAATTCTCAAATTTAACCCGTCATAATTTATGCATGAAACAGCAGTATACATATAATGATGAAGCAGCAGTACAGAAATTAATTACTTATTTATAAAAAGGTCTGTGTGATGTAAACAGAGAATTTATATCACATAAGTGAAGCCTATCTATTTCCTCCACAGTAACTAAATGTAGATGCTTTTCAACCTATAAAGAAAGAAAATTATCAAATGATGTGTAAACAGCTGACTGGGCACCATTTCTAAGATGTTTACACTTAGAAGGAGGAGTAAGCTTGTTTCAGATATACTAAGAAAAAATAAAAAAAAAATTTCCATTAGCAAAAAAAAGGTAAACAGATATCAAATGGTTATCTAAACACCTACAATAAAACCTAGAAGTAAGAAAAAAAATATTAAGAATGCAAATGCTGCTTTAAACTCAAGATAAAAGAAAGAAAACAAACATATAACAGAACCTAGACTGCAATTTACTTAAGAACAATAGGAAATCAACTACTGAGACATCCAGATATTTTGGAAAAGAGGTTTCAAGGTGTTTCACGGTGAATGTTTTTTTTCTGTAGTTGCTCCAATAAATAATTGCATGGACAAAAGCTCCTATTAAAGTTAATGAAGCTGTCATCAGATTTGATAATGACTATACCGCAATTGTCATAGCTAAAAGAAAAATATTTCTACCTATAATAAAATAGCTAAAGAAAGCTCAAGCTAAAACTCATATCCAGTTTCTTGCTAGACTAAAGATATTCTTACCAGAAGACCTAAAGTATATGAAGACTTAGACTCTGCCTTGGCACACATCAAAAAGCATAACATTTTAGACAAAATATATGAAATGGAATGGGCAAGTCCTTCTCTGAAAAGAATGGCATCGGATACATCTTGGCAAACTGCTGACAAACAAAAGAGACTGAAAACAAATAATAACATACACAGTTCACCGGCTATACTTAAAGATGAATTACCTCCCATATGTAAAATGTAATTTATAAGCACTGCTTTAATGTAAACCAAAGTAAAAATATAAGGAGGTAGCCAGTATGGATATACAATATCTCAGAGTTCAATTTTTCAAGAAAATGAACTCATACTGAAGGTTAGTTATATGTTAAATACATCCTTTTTCCTCTCTCTTTTACTGACTTCATTGCCAAACATGGTATATCATTATATGTCCTCTTATAATTTAATATAAACATACTGATATTAATATCAGTATCAAAAAATGGTTAAATATTATATATATATATATATATATATATATATATATATATATATATATATATATATTTGTTTATTCAGATAGTGCTTGTGTTGGTGGCGATGGGAAGATGCTATATATATGAGAGTTACACTGTTTTTGTGTTTGGTGTGTTGGTTTTGGTGGCACTAACATTGTCTGCTTGATATGGGTATTCTTAGCTTTGCCATTAATGTAAAGGCGGTCTGCAAAGCTTATTATGTGGCTTGTGCATATTTCATTAGAAAAGCAGTTAAAAACTACAAAAGTTTGTTATACTTACTGCTTTCCTGCTTAAACAGCATAAAGAGACAATTTTGGGTCCCCACAGGCTCAAGAAGCACAGTCGCAAGGTGAGAAACTCTTCTGCATACTCCATTGATTCACAGGTTAATGCTTGCTGCAATAAATTGAACTTTGACATTCAGTGTCGTGTAATTACGATGAGAGGATGCTGAGCATGCAGATTCAGGAGCGAAAATGGCCACAGAAGAAGAAATAGAAGAAAAAACAGTACTTTACATAAAAATAGTATGTTTAAAGCTTGCTAAACCATCGAAATTATTATATTATTAAAACAAAATCATTTTGCTTCCTTTTTAAAATGAAATAAGCTGATTTTCATTTATAAATCTAAAAAGTTAAAGTACAATATAAAAATGATTTCTAGTGTATGACGAGCACCTCTTTTAAACAGCGATAGAAAGGGTTTATGGTATATATCTTGCACTGATTAGATCTTTCATTACCTATTGATTTACAGCCATGGATAATGAAATGCTTAATGTGTGGTTTAGGCATACTGTTCAGATTTACCTATATAGCTTAAATAAGATGAAATCTCTTTTGACTTTTTACTAAATCATTAGTTATTGTTAATATCTTTGTTAATATGGTTCTAATTCTTTGAATGGAATCATTTTGTGGTATTGTTGATGTAACCCAACTGTTATGTTCGTTGTTTTCCTTACATAATATGCTATATATGACAATACAGTTAATGAATGTAATAATTTTTCTATTTCATGCAAAGTGCTTATAAGTATAACATTAGCTCATGAGTAATATCAGGCACAGAATTAAACGGAAAATATTCCTAGTTCATGCTAGACATTCATCTTGAATATCTCATATCTCCTGTCAGGTGATGATGCACCAGTTGAGACCCAAAACAAAAAAAAAATCAGTATAGGGCTGATGGTTATACAGGTTTTGACTATCGCTGTCTTTCATGTTTTACTCAAATACATAGACTGCGTTTGATAGATGTGACTGCAGTATGTAACATTATAAATACTGATATTAATAAAACACTCAGATGCAAGGGCATACATATAAACATTATGCACAAATGTGAATGGCACAGTGTTGAAAATGATGAAAAGGGTGTCAAAGCTAATCATCATTTTTGCTAGTTAGATAATATGGCTAACTAACATATTTATTTATTTATTGATTTAATAAAAACAAATAAATTGAATTGTCTGACACTAGACAATAAGTAGAAAAATGCATATGGAGTAATAGATTGAATACAATTAGAGAATGTTAAGACAACAATGCAACTGTTTGTAATGTTTTTTAATCTTGTTGAATTGTATCATACTGTCAACTTATATTTGTTATTAGTATATGGTTCATGCTGGAAGGTTGTTGATACTGAACTATTTATGAGCGGAGTCAGTGGTGAATATTACTTTGAAGTTATGCAACTAGCATCAGATATGAGATCAAAATGAATATTGATTCCTCATGGTTTTAGCACTAAACCAAAAATGTACATGTGACATGATTAAAATATGTAATATAAAGAACTAATCTTTAAAAAGAAAGATTCCTGTATGATAAATATGACACTAATGATGATAATAAGCTTTAAATCTTGTTCACATATTAATCATTAACTATTATTTTTAAGATATGTATATAAGTTGATAAGTCAAATATTAACACATAAGTTTAATTAAAAGTTAGTTAACAAATGTTAATAGAGAAGTAACTATTAAATATAAATACTGGGTGGGGGTTGAGGCCCTGCTGCTATTGATTGGGTGGTGAAGTTGTTTGGCTGATACTACTTAACTTAGGAGTTTATAATGCCAGGCCAGGTGCGGGATTGGTATTTAAGGTTATGGAAATAATTTTTAGTTGTGAAAAACACTTATTCAAGACATCCATTATTTGTATTATAGACAAGACTCTAACTTTAGATAGATTTAACTCATTTCTTTTGTTTGAAATAAACCCACACATAAATAAAAGACTTATACTAGTACATAACAAAAGGAAATTTAACATAAATAACAAAAAAACAAAAAACAAAAAGAACTCAAACTAAAATGAAACACATTAAAATTGTTAAAAAACTAAAATGGCTCTGCTGAGAGGTATATCTATTAACATTAATGGTTTAAATAACCCATATAAAAGAGGAAATCTATTTAGATACCTAAATTTACACAAATCTAATATAATCTTCCTACAGGAAACATATATTTTGACAAAAGATATATCCAAACATGATACAAATACGTTTATTGTAATATCAAGCTCTGACCTTTCACAGAAAAAAAAAGAGTTGTAGCCATTTTATGGAACAAATAATTACCTATTCTTAAAATAATAAACACCTTTCAGGATGATAAAGGCATGTTGTGCATTGTTGTGGTGGAAATAAATAAAAAAATCTTTACCTTGGTTAATATTTACTGGATACCAGGTATAGGAATAGATACTGTTAAACAATATCTAAATCAAATTATTCTTTTCACAAAAGGAAATATTATAATGGCAGGGGACTTTAATTGTATCTTGAATGAAAATGAAACTAGTATTAAAAGCTAAAGAAAGATATCATCAAAAGCCAAACATTTAAAAGACTTTATGCATTCATTTCACCTTAATGATATAAACAATCAAGCAGACCCAAAATCATTACCTTTTTCATTTTTCTCTAATAGACATGGTTCCTACTTGAAAATAGATAGAGTCCTTATTTCTAATCAACTAACTAATGATATCATTAAATCTATGATAATCTCTTGCCCATTATCTGATCATAATTCCGTAACTTTTGAATTTAATGTTAATTCATCATTCAATGTACAGTTTAGGAGAATACCTGCAGACATTACTAAATTAGAAGTTTTAAGGAATTTATAATAAACAAAACACAAAATATTATATAAATAAATTCCAACTTTGATACATCAGTGATACATGTCTGGGATGCCCTTAAATTATATCTATATGGGAAAATAATCAATTAGTATAACAACAAAAGAAAATACTGGGATAAAGATCTAAACTTGATACAGAATAAGTTAGATAACCTTAAACTCAACCAAAATGGTAAATGCATAAATAGTGACACCAAAGAGAAAATTAACACACTAAAAACAAATATTTAGAAATCCTTAGTCACAAAACTATGATATGCCTAGAAAAACACAAAGTTCTTGCTTTTTCCAATAACCCTAAATATTTAAATAGACTTAAAAATAAAACCATTAAACTCATTAAACACAAATCAGATTAAAGAAATATATTCTACAAAGAAGAAGAGAAGGGTATGCAATGTAAAAGACATATTGGAAGAGTTCAGGGAACATTTCCATAAAATTAATCAAAACATAGTCTCTAAGGATTCAAACGATAATATGAAAGAATGTATAACTAAATACACAAAAAAATCTTAATAAACAACAAGCAGACTTAATAGACAAAAATATTTTTTATACAGACATTCAGATACAAATTAACAAACTTAAATTAAATAAAGCCTCAGGAAATGATGGACTTATACCAGAAATTTATAAAATCATGCCAAAAAGAGCTCTTACATTATTACAAAATGTCTTTTTAACAACTCAGACTGATGCTATATGCCCTCCATCTTGGATGTACACATTTATAGCACCTATAATAAAACCAACCAAAGATACAACAAAATGCTCCTCATATAGACCCATCTCTCTATTGAATGTGGATTACAAAATGTTTATGAATATATACGCAGATAGATTGGAGAACCTTCTCCCTAACTTGATCAATGATGATCAAACAGGTTTCATAAATAGGAATACATTTGATAATATTAAAAGAACAGTTTCATTAATAGATTACTCAAACAGGAAAAAAATGCCTGTTTCTAATAAGTCTAGATATAAATTCAGTATTTGATTCAGTGAATTGGGATTATTTGTTTATATTACTTAAATGTTTAAATTTCTCTGATAACTTTATAAACTTAACAATGTATTTATATAGGGGCACCCAGGCATATATCAAAATAGGTACTTATATATCTCAAAATATCCCAATATTAAAAGGAACCAAACAATGTTGCCCTTTTTCCCCTTTGTTATTTATTTTAATAATGGAACCATGGGCTAATACAATAAGAATGAACAAAGAAATAGAAGGATTCAATATCAATTCTGAGATCACATCTAAAATTCAACTCTTCATGGAAGATATCTCATTACATTAAATGGAACCATGTCATCTATGTCTGCTCTATTTGACTCCATGGAAAATTTTCAAAAAAATCAGGCCTGACTTTTAACAATAAAAAAAAAAAAAAAAAACAAAACAAAAATACTTCCTATTTATTTATCTTAAGAAAAATAAACTTGGAAATGAATATCTTAAATACATTCCTGGTTCAGTCCAGTTTACATATTTAGGGATAACATTAACAAAAGATGTCAAAAAATACAATACAAATTAACTATAATAACTCATTTAACAACATTCAATCTCTTATATCTAAATTGAATAAAATCTTCTTTACAATGGCAGAAAGACTAACAATAATTAGAATGATCATTATCTCAAATATATTATATATTATTTAATCAATGTATTTACTTCCCCCAAAACCAATAGTAAAGAAAGCTAAATTCAATGATAAGTACTTTATGGTTTCCAAACATACTAAGAATTGCCTTAAAATATCATTTAAATAGTTGGATGAATGGTGGCATTGCCTTCCCTGATTTAGCGTTATACTCATTTTCTTCTATAATCAAATCTATAATGTTCCTAATGGACCATATATATTCAGCTAAGTGGAAAAATTACTGAGAAGCAATTTGCACAGGCATATTTATTAGTCCCCAATCATATAAAATAAATATTTTAACCAACACTTTTATACAGATATTAAAGGACCTCTTTATAACACATACTACACCGAAACATTCAACTAGTTATATTTCAACTATTTTAACTAATTTCAGAAACTTTATGTACAAATTTCCAATATACAAAGAATAGCTCTTTCTCTTATGCCCTATAGCTTATGCACAAGGAATTGTTTCATCCTCTGATCCCATTAAAATATCATTATTTAAAGAAAAAAAATGAATATATTGGTTCCAGCTGATGTTAAATAATGAAATCAAATCAACAGATAACGTAATTCAAGAGTTCAAATAAGAAAACAATTTATGGTTAGAATTACAAGGATATAGAATGTTCATTTTAAATAAGCTTGATGTAATACCTCCCACTAGTAAAGAATATGTTCCTTTGTTGTTAAATTATCTAATTATGAATATACAACATAAATCCATATCTAAAGGCAAGTTATCACAAATATATAAAATAATTAGAGAAGCAACATATAGTAGCTCTGAATTTTTATGGAATCACTACACATCTATTAATGATTAACCACCTGTTGAACAAGATAAAAAAACATTCTTTGATCATCTAGCAGAACAACCTCCTCACTCAGGTGGAAGCTGTTTACATGGAAATTTATGTATAGAGCTTTTTATACACCTCTCAATATGAGTAAGATTGCTAAAAATGAAATCATATGTAAAAGATGTAAAATTGAAAGAAATGCCAATTGGACACGCATGTTTTATGACTGTAAGGAATTAAAATGCTATTGGGAAAAGATAAATGGGTTTTTACAAGCTATATTTATTGATAACTTTCGTATACCCAAATCTATGGTCCTCTTTAACACATCTATTCATTGCAGTATTAAACAAAACAAACTCCCTTTGTTGTGGTCAATTCTTACTGTGGCTTGAAAAATCATAACCAGAAATTGGACATCAGATACTCCACCAACATTTAATGAATTAAAAAAAATACTATTACAGAAGTATGCCACATGGAACTTTGGACAATTAACTCAAGATCATATAGGAAAACATACTCATACAATATGTGGGTTAGTCTACAAGAATTATTAAAAAAAGAATCTATGACAACATGAAACCTTGATGATAATCTATGTTTCTGAAATGTATTTATGGATGTCTTTGTAAATACTTTAGTTTTGTTGCGTTCATTATTCATATGTATTTAATCAAAAGTTAAACATATGTTATAATTGTTTAAACATAAAACTCAATAAAGCTGTTTTAAAAAAATGTGCATGGTAACACAAAACCTTTTATTATAGCAACTTTGTAAGTTTATAAGGACAATATTTAAAAGTGTCCCTGCTTTGGGGCCTTTGTTCTCCCATTATTTTGGTTTTGTCCAGATTTCTTGTGCTAAGAAGTTGAGAGCTATGAAAAGATGTGTATGGGGTTGCATCCTTGAATGTCAAGTTGGCACTCTTGGCCGAGCTGGTGAGGTAGTCAGGTATGATCTCTTTGATGTTTAAAGGAAGAATGTTTTGCCTATTTATTTTTATGGAAGCTGGGCAAAGTCTGTAAAGTAAGAGACAAAAGAATGATTTTTGAAAATGTTTCTTTTTAAACCTGCAAAAAAATTGGCCAGTTTATGGAAGTAAGGCATGAATATGCAAATACGAATTTGCAGTTTAAGTTACTATTTATAATGCTTTTTAAAGTTTACTTTTGACTGAGGTGGAACATCTTGTTGATATGCAAGAGGCATTCATTGATGCTTATGGGTTCAAACCTTAGAAAGGCAATGATGGTTCTATGCATGAACTTTAGGAAGACTGATCATTTTGTGTTACAAGATTTAGGAGACATTAGGGAGAATGAGTTTTGGAAAGTTAAATCACAGCAATTAGTTGGCTGTGCAAGATCAGTTGTACCTTTAATTATAGCTTACGGAAAGCCAGAGAGCAAACAACGTACTAGCATGGAAAATGTCCACTAAGATAATGGAATGCCGTTGAAACTTACTGTGGGAGTATTAATAGAGTTTATGTGTCTTCATCTTAAGGTTAAATACTTGTAAACATTTCTTGCATGTTAACCTAGTAAGATTTTACAGTCTTGTTTAGCATGATGATACCAAGTGTTTTTGTTTTGTATGAACTCTTCTTATGTTTAATAAGAATGCATTAACATTTTTTTCTTTCTAGTACCACAGGGATTAAATGATACCTTAATAGGCAGAGTTTTGTTCCAGACATCTTATTTTACTGGCATGAAGTTGTACCTGACTTTCAGGGGTTAATCTTAAACGATGAACATGTTACCTGTCTAGAGATAAGTATGTCATGTAAGGATATCTGTTGACTGATTATATTTTATTTTTTTATGAGGTGCTGCAGTCACTCTGAGGATATCTACTTTTTGGAATGTAAATGTGCATGTATTTGTAGGTATGTGCTAAAGGGAGAGAGAATGCATAGCAAGCCATGCCAGGTAGCCCACAGTGACATAGGAAGGTATAGTTGGGCTATTATGTCCCAGGTGGTACTTTAAGGACATTTATATGGAAAAGGAAAAAAGGAAAAGCAGCCTGATGCTTAGCAGAAGCTGTATGTGTGAAGTATAATTTGGCATTGCAGAATGGCCACTTAAGAGAATTTGCCCTTCCTGCTTCTCCAGGAACTGTGGTATTTCAGAATGCGACTTGCAGGTAAATGCACTTGAGTGTTGCAATGGATGGTTTGAATATCCTATGTGCACATCATTTTCCACTACTGTAGAAGGATCCTTTTGAAAAATATGTCAAAAGAAATGAAGAATGATATTTGAATGTAGTATGATTAGCCTTGGGGTGGCATGGTGGTGCAGTGAGTAGCACTATCAACTCAGAGCAGGAGGGTTTCTGGTTAGATTCTCAGCTGGGGTGCTTTCAATATACAGTCAGCATCTCTTATTTATTTATTTATTTATTTATTTGTTAACCGGATTAGTCCAGCTGAGCCAGAAGCCCATTTAAAGTGCAGAACCAAGGAGAAAAGCTCCATTGTAATACAAAGAAATTGTAAATGTACATTTCAGATTAACAATACATTTAGAAAAATAAACTACTGAAAAACAGTAAGCAGAGCAAAGCAGTTACATAAGGTAAAAAAATCATGTACAAATTAGGCAGAAAATAATATTGAAAAAGTGAGAAATGATTGTATACAAATATAGTTACAAATCAAATGGCTATTAAAATATACATATTTTGCAAATTAGGAACTAACATATAATCCCCACTCACATTAATATTCAACAAGAAGGGCTGACACAGACAACCTGTGTCAGACTCAAGAGCTAAAACTAAATGCCAAGAAATGCATAATGGTATTCTTTATGAGGTCATCCACACCAGTTAACTATCATATTGACAACACAACCCTAAGTGTCAACCTACTAGTCAGGAACTTGAGGATACAGATAATATAGCCTTTGACCATCATGTTCCTGGAGAAGCAGAAAGGGCAAACACTCTTAAGTGGCCATTCTGCACTGCCAAATTTTACTTCATTGGTAAGGAGATCATTCTATGCTGTGCAACTAATAAACAAAGGTATGGCATCTAGGTCCAAGAAAGTCATTGTTCCACTGTATTAAGCATTTATTAGAACAGTCATTGAGAACAATGTCCCCTTTGATATGTACCTAGCCAGGCACATCTAACAAATGGAACAGCCACAGAGGTTCCTTACTAAAAGAATACAGGGTGTAAGTAACATGTCATATGCAGACCACCTCAAAGCCCTATTCCTGTTTTCTGTCTACTATAGGCTGTTGAGGGGAGATCTTTGCCTGGCATACAGGGCATTGTCAGACCCTACTCTGATGGACCTCCCATATATCCACAAAATAAACTTAAAGACTATAGACTTAAACCTTGCCTGTGGTATAAATAGGACCTGCTGGAGAGACAGTATGTATCTGAGAGAATACCCCTTTTCTAGAACAAGCCCCCCATCCATGTGAAGCAGAGTTCCTCCCTAACCGAATTCAAGCGCAACTTGGACAATTGGATTGGAACAGGAAGAATTCAGTACTATTTTCTAGTAGACACAATTTCAAAAAAGAACAGGAAATGCATCCCTGGTTTGCATCTATGTCTGTAAGGGACACAGACAGCCAGTAAATGGTTTGTCTCCCAGGTCTCTGCTTGTAAATGCTTCATCTCCCAAGTTCCTGCTTACAATTATCTACGGTACCAGAACTTGTCAGAGATTTGGGATGCATGGCTAGGCTTAAAAAGGCCATAGTGGTCATTAGCCTAGTACTCTCCTATGAACCTATATATCCGTATGGGTTTCTCTTGGTACTCTAGTTCCCTATAGGAGTCACATGGGATCCCACTTTAACTGTGCAAATCAGTTAAAGTTGATGTTTCCACTAAAATCCACTGTTTGCAAAAGATATGCCATCCAGTTTAGAAATGGATATTGGGGAAGCTTGGTTGTGTTGAATTGTGTACAGAGCGGTGTTGTGGATTTTCACAGTGAAAATGCTAAGCACAAGAGGAAAAGATGTTACCAAGATGATGAGGGGTTTTGATGACCTGCTATGTATTACAGATGGAAAGTCAGGTAATATACATGAACAACCATCATATGTTACTACCTGCTATACTTTTAATTGCATGTCTAAACCACTATGCGTATGTAAATATCTTATGTAATCATATGTTATCTGCTTTCTTTTTATAAGTGAATGTGTAAGCCACAATGCTCATGTAAATGTCTTATGTATAGTATGTTAGCAATTGTTCTTGTGCTTTTCTCCCCAGGCCTCCACTGAAAACAGACAACTCTGTCCAGTCGGACCTCTCCGGTAAATAAATGTAAAATAAAATAAATAATAAAATAAAATATATGTTACAATGATAAGTCTAGTGTGGTTTTGTCTCTCTCTCTCTCTCTCTCTCTGTGTCTTTCTTTCTGTCTCCCGTAAATGCAGTCACAGAACCTGTTAAGCAGTAGTAAAAATCTATAAAATGCATTTGCTATATTGAATGGATCAGTCTGTAAAAAGTCAATGGGACGTCCCTGCAAAGGAAAGAGAAGTATTCAGTGCAGTTCACTCAAACTTTAAATGAAAAAAAATGTTTTTTGGCATAAATTAACCAGTGAAAGAAACTTACAATTATTCCTTGAAGAGCCCACTGAGTGACACCTGGAGACTGAATTTTTCTTAGTTTATGATTTCAAGTCCTGAAGATAGTATGACATAGTACCATGAGGTCAAATGATGGGGTTGCATTATGTGATTGCAGACCACCCCCAAGTGTACATAGGAAAAACTCATGTAGTCTATTATAAAAATGGCAGCCAGCTACAAGAATGGTGAAAATTAGATCATGTGACTATATCTTTAAGAACATGGGTGTAGGACAATGGTTACACTATAGGCGCTGTCGGATTATAGAGGACAGCTTGATGATTCTTATTGTCAAATGTAATTCAGTGATTAGGAAATGAAGACTTGTATACATAATACTGTACCTTTTCAGGGGTAGTTAGCACAATGGCTAGTTTAAGTTAGACAGAGAGTGAGATCATCTGTGAGCTTCTGTGACAGTAGAGATGCATGTGGTTTATGGATGTCAACACTGTGGTGATGCTGTCGGAGGTAAGATGTGAACAAAGGCATCACAAAAGTTGTGTGGTGTTAGAGTTAACAGAGAGTAACAGTGGAGGTACAGACATCTGGCAGTTAGTGCAGAGGATTTAGGGTACAAGCTGTTAATAAGCAGCTTCCTGTGGTAGATGGTTTAGTTAGTGCAGAGGATTTAGGGTACAAGCTGTTAATAAGCAGCTTCCTGTGGTAGATGGTTTGATTCCCCCCACCTTTGTTTGCCTGCTGTGTGACCTTGGGCAAGTCACTTAACCAGACAGTGCTTTGGGGCAATTAAGAATTTGGGCTAGGCTCCTTAATAGTCTCCTGATCTGCAATACCAGTAACTACCTATGAACTGGGTCTGTGTGCCTTGTATGAGGTGGAGTAGAAGGCATGTTTTGATGGGACTAATTTTTGTTAGATTGATAACATATTGTGGATACATAGTTTACATATGAATTGTGTTTACTGGAAGCATATTTAACTCATAAGGAGAATATATAAAGCTGTTTTCATGTCTGTTTGAAACTAATTTAGTTATTATAAATTAGCAGTATGTAAGGGAGCTGAGTCCAGGTATTAATACCTGCAAGGTAAAATACAAATATTAACATATTAGCAATGTGCAAAAAGGGGAAAAAAAAGAGAGGCACATGTTTCAGTTTTTAGTCAGATAATGGAGCAAATGGGAAGTAGTAACAAGAGAAATTTATACTGATTACAGTGGATTAATAGAAATAAAATAAATGTATTCTTGTGTTTCTGCTTTGAGGTGATATTAGAGTGTGAAGAGTATTGCAGCAGATATGAGGGGGTGCCGAAAAGTTCTAAGCCCGACTAACTTTCTAAATTCTGAGCATTATTTTGCCTCCAGAGATGAAAAGAGGGTTATTTTATCTTGGAAAAACTGCCAATATGCTGAATTTCAATTATATGTTTTAACATTGCTTTAGATCATTGCTTGAACTATGTCGACGAAAAGAGTGGAATTTTCAAGTGTGGAACTCTGAGCCATCAATTCAGTTTCTATTTCTGCAGAAGAAAACTCCAAAGGAAATCCATGCATGTATAATGCAAGTGCCAAGTACCCTTCTTACTCACCTGTAAAGAAGTGGTGTGCAAATTTTCAGTGTGGAGATTTCGAGACCAAAAATGCAACAAGATCTGGGAGGCCTCAAATGGCATCAACTCCTGAACTTGTTGACCACGTCCTTGACCTGATTTTGGCAGTTCAGTGAATATGAGCTAAAACAATTGCTGAGACACTACACATTCCCAGGGAATGTGTTGGGTTTATAATCCATGAGCAGATAGGTATGCAGAAGCTGTCAGCCAAGTGGGTGCCCAAATGTTTGAATGCCAACGAGAAAAGATGTCGAGTGGACACTTCCAAGTTGGTTTTGTGGCATTTTCATTGAGCTGGTGCCAACCTTCTGGAATGACTAGTTACTATTGATGAAAAATGGTTATATCACAATGATCCTGAGACAAAAGAACAATCCATGCAATGGCGGCATTCAGGTTCACCAAGGCCAAAGAAGTTCAAGACCCAAAAGTCAGCAGGAAAGGTCATGGTAACAGTGTTTTGGGATCAGAAAGGTGTTGTAATGATTGACTATCTTCCAAGGGGCCAAACAGGTAATGCAGAATACTACTGTAATGTAATGTGCCAATTAAAGGAGGCATTGAAAGAAAAAAGGAGAAGGAAGCTGTGGAAAGGAGTTCTCTTTTTGCAAGACAATGCATCTGTTCACAAGGCTGACAAAATGATGGATGTTTTGACAAAACTGGGGTTTGAGTACATAAACTATCCACCCTACTTACCAGATCTTCCTCCATCTGACAATTTCCTGTTTCCAAACCTTAAAAAAGTTTGAAAGATCAGCAGTTTGTTTCGAGTGATTTGGAGGAGATTGCAGCAGAGAAGCAGTATTTCAGTGACCCGACTTCAGAAGAACATCAGACACAACGTACCAAGTGTGTTGAACTTTGTGGAGACTATTTTGATAACTTTTTGATAAATCTGAAGGTAATGCTACTCAATGCTAGAAGTCTAAACCTCAAAATGCACTCTCTCGAGGCACTCCTAAAAATGGAGAACATTGATATCTGTGCAGTAACTGAGACCTGGTTCAAGGCTCCAGAGAGCACCCATGCAATACCAGGCTACAATTCTTACCACACTTTTCAGCCACAAAACCAAGACCGAAACACTGAAGGTGGAGGAGTGTCCATATTCACCAAGGATATTCACACCTCCAGGCTAGTTGCCCAACACAATGCATCTGAAATATTCCAGGTACATCTAACACTAGGTAAGACTGCAATCCAAATTGTAGCTTGCTGCAGATCCCCCACCATGCCCCAAGATTCTCACTACACCTTTCTAAACATACTGGAAAATATTAAGATACAACCAAACACCCTAATACTGGGTGATTTCAACTACCCTGCCATTAATTGGGAAAACTACTCTGGTACCAACTCCTTTTCCCAACGGTTCTTGGAATTCATAAATTCCAATGCCCTGGATCAACTAATCCATTGTCCCACCAGGGGCTCCAATATCCTAAACCTGGTCATTACCAACATGGGAGATAGATGCTCCACACCAGTGGTCACCCCTTCACTGGTCAGGTCTGACCATAAGCAAATCACCCTTGACATCCACATCCCACCCCCACCCCCCAGTAAGGAAACCTCCTTAAAAAAACTTCTCCAAAGCCAACTTCAAGCTACTGAAGTCAGAAGTGACAAAATTCACAAAACCCACGCAGATGGGATCTGGAAGCTCGACTGCAGAATCCTACACTAAGGCACTGTACGAGCACATCCACATGTGCATGAAACGTGCCATCCCAAATAGAACCAAGATGCTCTTCTCCAAAAAGAGGAAGCCAATCTGGTGGTCCCCTGCTATAAACAAACTATACAACAGAAGGAAGAAACTGTTGCAAAAAAAGAGGAAAATCCCAGGATGCAAAAAAACTCCCTCACCAGCCTCAGTAAGAAGCTGAGATCCCTCATAAAATCCTCAAAAGCTAGTTATGAAAATAAAATTGCCAAAGATTCCAAAGACAACCACAAGGCATTCTATAGTTATGTCAAGAATCTAAATGGCAATGCTCAGATCTGCTCTGAGCTACAACAGAATGGCATTAAATATACTGATCCCAAGGATATTGCCAATATCCTGGCAGATCAATTTAGTGCCAACTTCACCCCCCTCGCCCCCTAAAGGGCCCATCTCAATACCAAAAGAATGCTAAATTCCGATAATCATGGCCACACAGCTAGAAACTGCACTCTCCAAAGCTAGGAATACAGCATCCATGGGACCAGATGACATCCCAGGCTGTGTACTACATGAACTACAAAATGAACTGGCACCTCACCTAAGTGTCATGTTTAATCATAGCCTCACCTCAGGCTTCGTGCCCACTGAGTGGCGCACAGCCACAGTTATCCCACTCCACAAGGGAGGATCTGCCTTGGATCCCAGGAACTACTGTCCCATCAGTCTGACAAGCCTGATCTGCAAGGGCATGGAATACATTATCATGGAACTTATAAACAAAGACATTGGCAACCTTCAAACACTGGACCCCACCCAGTTTGGGTTTGTGAAGGGCCGATCTTGTCTCCTGAATCTGATTGACTTCTTTTGAATCAGTCTCCAGAGCTGTGGATTAGGGTAAGTTGGTCCACACAGCCTATCTGGACCTCGCCAAAGCCTTCGACACCATCCCCCATTCTGGAATCATAGATAAACTTACTAAGCTGGGCATAAATCCCTACATCACTCGATGGGTTGCCAACTGGCTTACTGACAGAACCCAGACTGTAAAAGTAGCCGACTCCAAATCCAGCTCCAGACAAGTGACAAGTGGAGTACCTCAGGGTTCAGTCCTGGGACCACTCTTATTTGGCATTTACTTCTCTGAAGTACAGGCCAACACTAAGGGACTCTGGCTAACAAAGTTTGCAGATGACTGCAAACTGGGAGCCATTATTGAATCCCAAAATGATGTGGATATTCTTCAAAAGGGCCTTACAGAAACAGATGCATGGTGCCAGAGCCATGGGCTCAAGCTTAATGCCAAGAAATGTATAGTTATCCCCTTTGGAAAAAAACATGTACCCATGAATTACCACATAGGTGGCAAGACACTAAACATCAAAAGTGTGATGAGAGACTTAGGGACACAGGTGGACAGTGGTCTCACTTTCGATAACCACATCACCACAACAGTCAGGAAATCCTTCTATGTGGCACACTTTATCACTAAGGGCTTTTCATCCAGAAAAAAAGAGGTAATTGTCCCACTGTACTCATCCCTCATTAGACCCATTATAGAGTATAATGCCCCATTTTGTATCTACCTCACAAGACATCTGCAACAGCTGGAAAGGCCACAGAAATACCTCACTAAAAGAATCACAGGCCTAAAGCAGATGCCATATGATGACCATCTAAAAAAACTCCAGCTATACTCTGTGGCATATCGTCTACTCAGAGGCAATCTCTGATTAACATACAAGGCCATGTCAAACCCTGAGCTGTTGGACATGCTCCACTTAAAGAAATCCCAATCCCTCAGAGCCACACACTCCAGGGATCTAAACCTTGTCATCACAATGAACAAAACATGCTGGAGGGATAGGTTCCTGACCCAGAGACTCCCCATACTCTGGAATAGACTGCCCATACATGTCAAGCAGAGTGCCTCATTGGCCCTCTTCAAAAGGAACCTTGATGATTGGATGGGCGATAGGAAATTCACCCCAGGGATCATGTCAGTCTCCCTGCTAGACAGGGGCCCAGAGAAGTAAATATTGTGGGAAGAAATATCCAGGGAATTGTTATGGCTAGGCTTGCATAGGCCCTAGGGCCGATAGCCTAGTACCAACTTATGAAACTATGAACCTATGAACTTGTAAGTTTCATGGCTCCATGTCATTCCCTTCTTGGTTGGTCTTGGAACATTTCAGCACCCCTTTGTAAACATCAGACGGGGAAGTCATATGTGAAAATCGATATCTGTGGAGACTGATGTTTTCAAGTATGCGTTTATTCGTTACTATGCAATGGAATGGCTGGAAGCACTGGCTAAGCCAAACTTGTTTAAATCAAAGTTGATAGTGCATCAGTCTCTGTTATTTCATTTTCATGATGTCTAACTCATCAGCTTTATTGCATGACTAGATTGTACATATATGCAAAGTTTTCACTATTTTATATATATATATATATATATATATATATATATATATATATATATATATATATATATAGATTCACTTCATAACACTGAAAGCTCAAAACACTGAAACTCAAAACACTGAAACCAAAACACTGAAACCTCAAAATCTTGAAAACTCAAAACACTGAAACTCAAAACACTGAAAACACATATCATACATATACTGAGTTTAAACAACATAAATCATAGCACTTTCCACCAAGTGTAAGCAGGGAGGCAAGCCTGCTTACACTTGGTGGAAAGTGCTATGATTTATGCTGTGTAAATTAAGTATATATATATATGTGTTTTCAGTGGTTTGAGTTTCAGTGTTTTGAGTTTTGGTGTTTTGAAGTTTCAGTGTTGTGGTCTTCTATATTATGAAGTTTTCTCTTTTTCAGTGTTTTGAGTTTTCAGTGTTATGAAGTGAATCTGGGTATGGACCCCCACACACTGATATCCATGCCTGTGACCTATGACCCCTCCCCCCCAATTAGTTGTCCCCACACATATACTGCAGTGGGATTTGCCACCTTGGATACTACTGCATAATGTGTGGAGGCCAGTTTTGGCCAGACATTTCCTGGTGTCACACATAGCTGTCAGTTTGTGTGCTGCTATCCCAGTCGGCCACCCCATTCCCTTGCATGCATGTAGCATTACCATATATATGCTAGCAAAACATACTAATCCATTCATTTATTGTTAAGAAGACCGATTTACCTTGTGCCTGCAGCAGTTGTGAGGACAGTGCTTGAGGGCTGTCTATGTTGGATGCATACAGTACACTGCCTATACATGGTAAGTTACAGGTAATGTGATGTGTGCGCCATCCATTTTACTGTGTGTGCGAGTCGGAGAGAGGTGTCAGTCCCTGGGGTCCCTACAGTGTCAGTGTGCATGCTATGCATTGCCTCTTTGCCAGGGGCTGAGCATACCGGGCATGCCTCCATCTGCCTACAGGTCCAGGCTCAGGATCCCCTGCCTGTGGAGACCTTGGCAATGGTGGTGGGTTGTGTGGCCCTTCACCATGCTGTTCCTGCTGCAGCTGTTTCCTTAGGATTATATTGTGTAGCATGGCACATACTATGAACATGTGTGCACATGTGGCTGGAGAGTACTGCAAGGCTCCACCAGATATATCAAGATGGCAGAACCGTGACTTGAGCTTCCCAAACACATGCTCTGTAATGATGGCTTGTGCTTGTGCCTCATTATGGCATTCTTGTGTAGGTGTGTGTGCATTTCTGATGGGTGTCATCATCCATGGCTCCAGTGCATAGCCAGCATCCTCCACCAGATGGCCATACAGGATACACCCAACTGGCAAATGCCTGGTACAGCTGTGACGAATGCCAAATGTACTTCAAGGCTCCACCAGACATGTCAAAGCAGTGGAACCATGACTTGTGCATCCCAAACACATTCTCTATAATCATGGTTTGTGCATGTGCCTCATTATGGCATTCTTGTGTGGATGTGTGTGCATTTCTGATGGGTGTCATCATCCATGGCTCCAGTGCATAGCCAGCATCCCCCACCAGATGACCATATGGGATGCACCCAACTGGCAAATGCCTGGTACAGCTGTGACCAATGCCAGATGTGGGAGTTGTGATAGCTTCCAGGGCTGCCAGTGCACACATTCATGATAATGCCCTGGGCATTGCACATGACCTAGCAGTTGATGGACGGGAAGCCCTTGTGGTTTATGTAAACCCTACCCTGTTCACAGAGTGGTGCTTTGATGTGGAAGTAAGTGCAGTCTATGGCACCCTGTACCTCCGGGTATTCTGCTACACGGTGTAAGAGACACATATTGCTGGTCCTCTCCTCAGGGGTGTTGGGGGAAGTAAATGTGCTGACTGGCATGTGGTAGCATGGCATCCAGGAACTGGTGGAGTACCCTGGATGCAGATGCTTGTGAGACCCCGATGATGTCCCCAGTAGGTCTTTGGAAAGTACCTGTAGCTAGAATTCTTAAGGCTACACATGCCTTAGTATCCACTGAGATGGAGTCCCCTCTTTTGGCTTTAGGTCTGAGTTGAGGCTGGCACAGCTCAGTGATTTGCTGAAGTATGTCTCTGTCCACCCTGTAGCACTCTACTATCTCTAGATCATGTAGCCCCTGGTAAGTTACCCTGGGTCTGAACACTCTTCTCCTCCTCCTCGGTCTGTGATGGTTGTCAACATTATCCTCCTCTCCATCTTCAGCCTCTAGCACATACTGATGGATCAAAGCAATGGCAGCGACTAACATTTTTTCAGTTAAAATTCCCCCACAGGTATACACTAGTGGTGCAGAGTTTGTGGGAAAAACAGACTGTAAGGTGTTTCCATAGTTTATACTGTTGTGCTGCAGATGCTGCCTGTATGATTGGCTGACTATGATACATTCCACCTGCTAGCTATGTTATTTGTACTTGACTGCTTCTATTTTGCTATTTCCTTTTTTTCCCTTCCCATTTCCTCCCTTTTTAAGCCCCAAGGCATGCCACTCAAACCCGGTGCCCAAATGTAAACAGTCCTGTTATTTCCGGATTTTTTTTTTTAGACCTGGTGCGCACAGCGCAAACACATTTAGCTAATGTAAACATGAAGTAATGGCCCTCCCTGGACTCGAACACGCTCTTCATTTCATGGAATAAGTCAATACAGCCTCTCAGACACACCCCCTTGGTTAGCTATGCTTAGCTAAACTTATCTCTGCATCATATGGCTCCAGTGTGCTTACACCATGCCTGACACACCCCCTTTTCATGTCTGTTGCTCCTCCTAGTTACACGATTTTTTTTGGCACTTAGAAAATTTTTGAGATTCAGTAAATTTCCCCTCATTTGCATACCCCACTGCCTTAGTCCATAGTTACTGCACTACCACAGAGCCTTTCCCCTTGACAGCCACTGTTCCCTGGTATTGTTTTGATTCTGCATGCCATAGACTATAATGGCAAAATGCAGATTTCCCTTAAAATTGAGTTTTCACATTTTGTTTTATTTTCGTCACAATCCCATTTGCATGCCGCTGCCCAATGCTTAAACGGTTGAGATCAGCCAAAAAAAAAAAAGAACTTTGATTTTTATAAAACTGAAGCATTTTTCCATGCCAATGGCCATATATTTGGCCATTGGTGTGCCTAAAGAGTATAATCCATGCATTTTTTGGAGCTGTCATGCCTCTGTTTTGTTATTTGCAGAAATGTATTCTGCTAGTAACCAAATACATTTCTGCAACTAACACTGTACTTGCACGGATACCTGCCTGCTTGCTGAATTGCTAAGTCACCTCATTTGCATGGTTTTCACCATCAAATGAGATAATTAACATTCTACTCTGGTTTGCAGGCTCGTGCACGTCAAAACACTAGTTTACTGGATCATTCGGCAGCAATATTCTGTGCAGGAGCAGCTACACTGTTCCTGCACGGAAAAATTAGTTTATTGAATCCCGGGGGAGGTATAAGTAATCTCACGGTTAATTATTTAGGGTATTCAAAAATAACACTAGCCTCTGTGAATGCATAGGCTGGGACATGAAATGTTTGACTGATAATTTTTATTTTTGGATGAGTTATATGTCATTGGTGAGGACAGATGTATACATTGGGAGTTTAGTTGTCATTACCTTTTGAGTACAAATTTCCGTGCTTCCTATAACAGAAGAAGGTCTGACCTTCTATGACCTTCTATGATGATTTTACTTTATTATTAGCTAGACTAATTATTTTGGCAGTTTGTATAGTGAATGCAAATGTGAGGCAACTGTAACCCTGTTGTAACTTGTGCACTATTTCAACTGTGTTGTCTTTGATGTTAAAGCTGGATGTCACCTTCTGTGCCAGGTTACCATTTTAAGAAAACTTTGATGTAGCCCAGCTATTTTATGAATCTTTAACTTCTTTCATTTCTTTCCAAACTATTTTTGTTTAATATAAACTTGTTAATTGATTTTTTTATTTATTTACATTTGTTTACCAGGAAAGTCCGACTGGGCCAGAAGCCCATTTTCAGCGGAGGCCCAGGGAGACAAGGTCTACAGAAATATAAGCAAAAATACAATAATTAGATAGTACAATAGTATACATATAGTAAGATACAGAATACGCATCATCCAGTTAGCCTATACAAAGTATTCAAGACTGTTTTGTAGTAGATACAACTTCAAAACAAGAAATCACACAAGTATTTCAGTAAAGAACACTGCACATATAATAAAATTAGTACTGTGTACATATTAAATAATAGTTATGAACAAATGAGATTTCCTTTTTTTTGAGTAGTAACACTGAGGAGAGGGAGAAAATTAGGTAAGGAGTGGACAATGTGATGACAGACCTATAGATATCTTGTCAGTCAGGTCTGGCACAGGAGCAATGCCAGTGTTTGGATATATGTTCAAATAGCAGTACTTTGAAATTGATAGATTCAGGTAGGTTTTGGAGGGTGTGGGGTAGAGAGTTCCATAATTTGGCTATATGATTTGAGACTAGAGCTTTACCATGAATGTTGTTAGCTTTGTTTGCTGTGAGCAAGTTTCTGTCTGCAGATCTTAGACTTCGTGTGCATGAGTAGGGAGCAACAAGTTCCTTGAGGGATGGGCAAATGTCAGGATGGAAGATGATATTGTGTGTGAATTTAAGTTGGTAGAGCTGGAGAAGGTTAGTTAGCTCGAGCCAGTTTAAGTTATGCAGAGCAATACAATGCTGGGTTTGGTGGGGAAGGTTGGCTGCGAAGTGGGCTACTTTATTATAGCAAGTTTCCAATTTGGTTAAGTCTGATTTTTTTCAAGTTATTAAAGAGTAGGAAGGCTCTGGATATGGCTAGTCAGGTATTGTCAGTAAGGAATGGCTTGCTTCTGTACAGTGAGCCAAGTTTGACATGAACTTTCTTAATTGTGATGGCTATGTGTTGGTCAAATCTGATTTTATTGTCAATAGTCACGCCGAGGAGTTTTGTATGCTCAGCTGGTTGGATGACTGTTGTTTGATGAAAGAATGTTGAAAGGAAGGGTGGTAGGTGATTGCTACTGGTAAAGAGTATTAACTGCTTTTTTTGGGGGGGGGTTGAGGATTAGTTGTGATTTACTTATATTATATATATATATATATATATATATATATATATATATATATATATATATAATGCAGATAACAGTACAAAAATTCATACCGAATCGGTCGAGGCCCGGGTTAACAACAACTGCCACCAGTACTGTTGGCCAACAGGGTGCTGGTGGAAATTGGGCTACTGTTGGCCGAAGGAGGAGAAGAGGCAGAAGGCATGCCCGAAGGCAGGTAAAGGCTAGGACTGTGATAGTGAGGGTTGGAACTTTGAATGTTGGCAGTATGACTGGTATAGGGAAAGAGCTAGCTGATATGATGGACCGAAGGACGGTTGGTATGTTGTGTGTGCAAGAGACCAGATGGAAGGGGAGCAAGGCTAGGAGTATCGGAGGCGGTTTCAAATTGTTTTATCATGGTGTGGATGGGAGGAAAAATGGCGTAGGCAGTATCCTGAAGGAAAAGTATGCTAAGTGTGTTTTGGAGGTGAAAAGAGTGTTGGATAGAGTGATGTTTATGAAGTTGGAAATTGATGGTGTAATGATGAATGTTGTTAGTGCATATGCTCCACAAGTTGGGTGTGCAATGGATGAGAAAGAAACTTTTTGGAGTGAGTTAGATGAAGTGGTGATGACTGTACCCAAGGGTGAGAGACTGGTGATTGGAGAAGATTTCAATGGGCATGTTGGTGAAGGGAACAGAGGGGATGAGGAAGTGATGGGTAGGTATGGTGTTAAGAAAAGGAATGCAGAAGGTCAGATGGTAGTGGATTTTGAGAAAAGGATGGACATGGATGTGATGAATACGTATTTTAACAAGAGGGAAGAGCATAGGGTGACATACAAGAGTGGAGGAAGATGCACACAGGTGGGTTATATCATGTAGAAGGGCCAATCTGAAGGAGATTGGAGACTGTAAAGTGGTGGTGGGGGAAAGTGTAGTTAGGCAGCATAGGATGGTGGTTTGTAGGATGACATTGGTGATCAAGAAGAGGAGGATGAGTTTGAGGGCAGCACCAAGGATCAAATGGTGGATACTGAAAAAGGGTCATTGTGAGGTGATGTTCAGGGAAGAGTTAAGACAGGCACTGGGTGGCAGTGAAGAGTTACCGAATAGCTGGGTAACTACAGCAGAGCTAGTAAGAGAGATGGCTAGAAAGGTGCTTGGTGTGACATCTGGAAAGAGGAAGGAGGACAAGGAGACCTGGTGGTGGAATGAAGAAGTACAGGAGAGCATACAGAGGAAGAGGTTGGCGAAGAAGAAGTGAGATTGCCAAAGAGATGAAGAAAGTAGACAAGAGTATAAGGAGATGAGGCGCATGGCAAAGAGAGAGGTGGTGAATGCTAAGGATAAGGCGTATGAAGAGTTGTATAAAAGGTTGGACACTAAGGAGGGAGCAAAGGACCTGTAACGATTGGCTAGACAGAAGGACTGAGCTAGTAAAGATGTGAAGCAGGAAAGGGTGATAAAGGATAATGGGGGAAATGTACTCACAAGCAAGGAGAGTGTGTTGAGCAGATGGAAACAGTACTTTGGGGGGTTAATGAATGAAGAGAATGAGAGGGAGGGAAGGTTGGATGATGTGCGGATAGTGAATCATGAAGTGCAGTGGATTAGCAAGGAGGAAGTAAGGATAGCTACGAAGAGGATGAAGAACAGAAAGGCTGTTGGTCCCAATGACATACCTGTGGAAGCATGGAGGTGTGAAATGGCAGTGGAGTTTTTAACTAGATTGTTTAATGAAATCTTGGAAAGTGAGAGGATGCCTGAGGAATGGAGAAAAAGTGTTTTGGTACCAATTTTTAAGAATAAGGGTGATGTGCAGAGCTGTAGTAACTACAGAGGGATTAAACTGATCAGTCACAGCATGAAGTTATAGGAAAGAGTAGTGGAAGCTAGATTAAGAAGGGATGTGATGATTAGTGATCAGCAGTATGGTTTCATGCCAGGAAAGAGCACTACAGATGCGATGTTTGCTCTGAGAGTGTTGATGGAGAAGTACAGAAAGTCAGAAGGAGTTGCATTGTGTCTTTGTGGATTTAGAGAAAGCATATGACAGGGTGCCTAGAGAGGAGTTGTGGTATTGCATGAGGAAGTCGGGAGTGTCAGAGAAGTATGTAAGAGTGGTACAGGATATGTACGAGGGTAGTGTGACATCGGTGAGGTCTGCAGTGGGATTGACAGATGCGTTTAAGGTGGAGGTGGGATTACATCAAGGATCAGCTCTGAGCCCTTTCTTATTTGCAATGGTGATGGACAGGTTGACAGACAAGATCAGACAAAAGACCCCGTGGACTATGATGTTTGCAGATGACATTGTGATCTGTAGTGAGAGTAGGAAACAGGTGGCTTAATACCCATCTAGAAGTTTATATTAATGTATAATGATCTTATGTAACTATTGGAAGCATTCATGTATATAATGTACATATGTTGTAGTATTGTATTAACATTTGGAAAAGAATAAAGATTTATTATTGAAAAAAAAAAGGAAACAGGTGGAGGAGACCCTGGAGAGATGGATATATGCTCTAGAGAGAAAAGGAATAAAGGTCAGCAGGACTAAGACAGAATATATGTGTGTGAATGAGAGGGAGGATAGAGGAATGGTGAGGATGAAGGGAGTAGAGGTGGTGAAGGTGAATGAGATTAAGTACTTGGGATCAACAGTTCAGAGTAATGGTGAGTGTGGAAGAGAGGTGAAGAAGAGAGTACAGGCAGGATGGAGAGGGTGGAGAAGAGTGTCAGGAGTGATTTGTAACAGACGAGTACCAGTAAGAGTGAAAGGGAAGGTCTACAAGAGGGTAGTGAGACCAGCTATGTTATATGGGTTGGAGACAGTGGCATTGACAAAAAGGCAGGAGTCAGAGCTTGACGTGGTAGAGATGAAGATGTTAAGATTTGCATTGGGTGTGACGAGGATGGAAAGGATTAGGAATAAGTATATTAGAGGGTCAGCCCAGGTTGGATGGTTTGGAGACAAAGCCAGAGAGGCAAGATTATGTTGGCTTGGACATGTGCTGAGGAGGGATGCAGAGTATATTGGGAAAAAGATGCTAAGGATTAAGCTGCCAGGTAACAGGAAAAGAGGAAGGCCTAAGATAAGGTTTATGGATGTGGTGAGAGAGGACATGCAGGTGGTTGGTGTGACAGAGCAAGATGCAGAGGACAGGAAGAAATGGAAACAGTTGATCTGCTGTGGAGACCCATAATGGGAGCAGCCGAAAGAAGAAGAACACACACATATATATATATATATATATATATATATATATATATATATATATATATGTATAGATTCACTTCATAACTCAAAATACTGAAAATGAGAAAACTTCATAATATAGAAGACCAAAACACTAAAACTTCAAAACACTGAAAACCCAAGTGTAAGCAGAGGGTCAAGCCCCCCTGAACCCCCATATGGGGGGCAGCACCCCCCACACCCCCTGCTATTTAAATATATCAACTCCAAGATTGCACTTAGTGAAGTGCAATCTTGGAGTTGATATATATAAGTAGCAGGGGGTGTGTGGGGGGCACAGCCCCCCACGGGTGCAGAGGGGCTTGCCCCCCTGCTTACACTTGGTGGAAAGTGCTATGATTTATGTTGTTTAAACTCGGTATATGTATGATATGTGTTTTCAGTGTTTTGAGTTTTCAAGATTTTGAAGTTTCAGTGTTTTGAGTTTCAGTGTTTTGAGCTTTTAGTGTTATGAAGTGAATCCCCATGCCCACCCCTCATACCCATGCAGCAATCCAGCTATAGAAAACCAGAGAGAATTATCTGGTAAAGGCACACAAATGGTGGCAATGTTGAATTACCCCCCTACAGACTCACACAGTGATAGCACAGCAGGACTCACAGTTGCAGTAAGGCTATGAAGGGTAAGAAGTCTGAATCTCAAATGTATGCCATTACAATCTGATTTGTGCTCTTTACTGATATGCCTATAGTCCCCAAGACAGGGCACAATAGTATGGTAAATGGAACCAAAATATAAAGCAAATATCAGCACAGTCTGTGCAAATGTGTACAGTTGACAGGTGTGACTCCCCCATATACCCACATAAATACAGTAACATGTATGTTTACAGGGAAATAGCAGCATAGCACACATTGGCAGGGCTGTACCAATACACATGAAAACATGTTGCCTATCCACAATATGCAGGGGTCAATGGGCTATGTGCATGTGTGGTTAATACTGCTTGGATCTGGCCAGCATGTTCTCCTGGCAGTCGTCTTGTAGTGCCCTAGGTACAGTGCTGTCTTTGACAGGGCCATGTGCAGATAACAGCAGTGCCAAATGTTATGCATGTCAGTGACACCCACTGCTCTGCCACTGACATACCTGGAAGTCACAGTGCTATGTGCAATATATTACACATATAATGGACATCTTGAAGGATGTGTAGCTGAGGTGCCAAGGCTTTTGTGAATATAAGTGCTTTTTGGTACTGTTGCCAGTAGTTATTCTTAATAATCCTTTTTTCTTATGTTTGCTTTTACATATAATGGACATGCCTGCACAGTAGAATGCCTTCTGTACCCACACCCATAACTCCCAACCTCTGGCAGCAAGATGTCTGGACACGGACAGAAATAAAATTTGAACAAAGGCACAATGATAGGCATGTGTTGTAAATATTGCCCTTACAAACTGAGAAAGTTGGTAGGGTGAGGTGTTCGCAGTACCAGGAATTGTCTGAAGGTTATGTAGTCTGAAACAGTAATGTCTGTCATTATTTTGTGCATCACTCTTCAATTATATGTAACTAACTTGCCATAAAAACATAAGTTTACATAGACAGGGTGAAACCTCTAGCCAAACACCTGGACAACCTGCCAAAAAATGTACAGGTGAGAAGTATGCCCACACAAGGATATGATATCTCAGGTTAGAAAAATACCACACAAGCAGGAGATCCTCAGCCAGTATATCACCAGGTTGCCGGAGTGTTTACATGGCACGTCATTACTAAACTGGCTGTAGCCACACCTCACAAATTGCCTTGTTGGGCAAGAATGTACATAGCTGCCCTCATAATATTGGCCTATGCATCATACAACTAGTATTTCTCTGGTAAAGCACTGTGATGATCTGAGGATGTCTGGCACTAGGTAATGACGCAATACATTGCAGTGTCAGACTACAGATATGCCAGAAAATGTCTGCTAAAAAACCCAGTACCCTGAGGAAAGTCCTGTGTACTCCTGAGAAGTATGGCTGTAGCACACAAAACCCTGGACTGGAGTATACCTATCTCTGGAATGGTGTCCCACTCTAACTATAGAAGGTCATACTGGGCATGCTCCTACACTTAGAGAATCACAGAACATGTTGGAACCTACATTGGAATATTTGACTGTATTGTGTACATATGTCTGTGCATACAGACAGCTATGTACACCTCAACTGTCGGCACATGTACACATCAGAGAGATTACCCTCAGCTAGCTGTAGGTGGCCCATATGTGATATAGCTGCATCTGCTGCATGAGATACACACACATATATATGAGCAACAGATAACATATGTCAAGCATACACATACATTGATATGGGGAAGTGAGAGACAGGCAATGATAGAGAGAGAGAGAGACAGGGGGACACAGACAGAGCGAGTCACACACACAGATACCCTGAATGACATACAGTGATGTCCTGCTGTGGACAGTGGCATACCAGTTGTAAACAGTTGTACATGCCAGCATAAAAGGTGAGCCCCATTGTGTAACAGTACTGAGGTTGGGTTTATGATATCACATCACCTGCTTGCGTGTGTGTGTGTGTGTGTGTGTGTGTGTGTGTGTGTGTGTGTGTGTGTGTGTGTGTGTGTGTGTGTGGGTTTAAGTATTAGGAGATTGTTCCCACTCAGTACACTTCACATTGCCTACTTCACAAGATCTGCTGCTGTCATTCACCTTAAATGTACTATTGGACACCTACTACCCCTATAAGCTCTGTAGTGTGTGCCATAAATGGGTAACACTATAGTACAAATAACTAGATAGGTAGGGGTTCTAATCTCAATATTGGGCGGCGCAGTGGTGCAGAGGTTAATGCTGTCACCTCACAGCAAGAGGTTATCCGGTTCAATTCTCAGCTGGGGTACCTTCTGTGTGGAGTTTGCATGCTCTCCTTGCATTCGCGTGGGTTTCCTCCGGGTACTCCGGTTTCCTCCCACATTCTAAAGACATGCTTCTGGAGCATTTCTTCCCGGGCCTCCGCTGAAAACAGGATCTGTGGAACCTAGTTGGACTTTCCTGGTCAACAAATGTTAAATAAAATAAATAAATAAACGGTGTTTGTATGTGACAGTTGTGTGTGTGAGAGTGAGGGAGTGTGTGTTCGTTTGTAGGTGAAGCAGTTTTAGGCCATTTCCATCCACAACACTTCCCAGTGCCCCACTTTATCAGTCCTGCAAATGTCATTCCCCTTATCAGCAGCTTTGAACTGTTGCCAGCCCACTAAGTTCCTTAGCTTGTGAGATAACTGCATAACACTGCAGTACAAATCACTAGCTAGGTAGGGGTTCTAATCTCAGATCCAGAAAATGTGTGTGTGGGTGTATAAGTGTAAGTGTATATGTTTATAAATATTTTGATAAGTTTCCCACCCAGTGCCCTACTTTATCAGTCCTGCTGATGTCATTCCCCTTATCAGCACCTTTGGCCAGTTGTCAGCCCAGTAAGCTCCGTAGCATGTGCAATAACTGTGTAACACTATGGTACAAATCACTAGATAGGCAGGGGTCTAATCTCAATACTGGCAACTGTGTGTGTGTGTTTGGGTTGAGAATCATATCCAGTGTGGGTTATACCATTTTGATTTGTGTACCACCATGTACACTTCCTGTCACCCTACTTTACAAGGCCTGCTGATGTCATTCACCTTAGAAGTGCCTTGGGACAAAGTGAATCAATATAAGTTCTGTGGTGCATCTGATAACTACGTACCACTATGATAGAAATAACTCGATAGGTCGGAGTTCTAATCTTAATACTGGCATGTGTGTGTGTATTGTGAATCATATCCTGTGTGGGTTATACCATTTTGAGTTGTGCACCATCCTGTATACTTCTCATTACCCTACTTTACAAGGCCTGCTAATGTCATTCACCTTAGAAGTACCTTGGGACAAGGTGAATCCATATAAGCTCTGTGGCACATCTGATAACTGTGTAACACTACAGTAAAAATACCTAGATAGGTAGGGGTTCTAATCTCAGTACTGACAACGGTGTGTGTGCGTGTGTGTGTTTGGGTTGAGAATCATATCCTGTGTGGGTTATACCATTTTGATGCACTCCTGTTTACCCCCTCCCAATGGCATTACTTTATATAGGGTATTAATGGCATCTGCCTCACATGCAGCATGTCAAACTATTGTACAGGACATTGAGTTATCTGTAAAGATGTCCATGGAATATCTGGATGTTTGCAACCCATATGTGGTCTGTGTCCTAACAATGGCCATGTATGTGATATTGTTGCCAAATAGGTCACAGTTAGTGTACTGACACACATGGCAGCATCGAATATCATATCTGACTGAAACATCATGCTGATACAATGTCTGTTACCCTATCACTTGTCCAGGCTTGTAGGAGCAATAGATGACTCCAGTTGCTATTCCTGCTGGGTTATCTCACCATCCATGAAGGCAGTCACAACATTACATGTTGTAAGAGGTAGTGGGTTATGTCACACTTATATAATCTATGTGGGGCATGTCATGTGTATGTAGCACTATAGTACATTAAAGTGGATATGTAGGTTTATGAATGTGTCCATTGCCATCTGTGTTTGTGTTACTGTATGCACATCCCTTGTATCAGTCTTTACTGTATGTATGCAAAGGATATCCCATTTTGTCTCCATGTTCCACCCTGTGAACTCAGGAATACATACCACAAACCTGTCATACACAGTACCATACATGCCCTCACCAACTGCATCAGGGTTGAGTGTATGGGAAAGAAATGGCAGGGGCAACAGGTGCTGACACATGAATCTGTTGCAGTCAATATAATGGCTAAGCTGGTGAGGGACCTACTGACAGTACTCCAATAACCTGTTCCACATGTATGAGCCTGTGGTACTACACAACGCTGAGGTGACATGTCTGAAGGCTACCTTTCTGTGAATGTATGTATGCCAGTTCAGACTGTCTGACAACAGTGTCCATCACACACTGTTGCATGCATACACACCTGGTAAACGTACATATAAAGCTATACCTTGGCTATGAAATGGTTGGGTATTTCCACTTTGCCATACTCCATGTTAGTAATGTCTGCAAGGCCACAGCCTGCAGACACACAGACACCTGGAACACAAACAGAATACAGCATGCCAGACTACATTACGTTAGCTGTACTAACAGCAATAATGTATCATGGCTAATAAGGTACATACACCTTTATGTGTACCCATAACAAATGCAAGCAGACAGCACCCTAAATATTATTATGTAGCTACACTGTACTATACTCACCCACTCATATTAGCCTGTCCCTGCATTGATGGTATGGATGACAGAGATGTGGCACAGGTATCATCATATGCATAGGGTGTGGTGTAGGTTTGCCAGAGGCCTAGGCTGGGCCATATGGTTGACATCCATGTGTGTGTGTGTTTGGTGGGGTATCCTATAGATAGGCTGTGCAGAGATGCTCTGTGTGTCTGGAGGTGACTTGCCTGTAATACAGATGTGTGTATATGTATGCTCACAGTCATGCCATGTGGCTGCCCTACACAGGAGTATGTCAGACAGCTGTGGACTGTACATGGTAGGGTATCCAGTTCACCATCTCTGTCCATGGACATGTGTACTGGTCCTGCCAGGGGTCTCACTGGCACCACCAGGCCCAAGGCCAGATGCAGTATTGCTTCCTGATGGTGACTGCTGTCTGCTGGATCTGTGTCTCTGATGGGACCAGCCAGGACCACGTGCCATGGCCTGCTCCATTGTGATGTGGACAGCAACCCCTCTTTGGTAGTTCTGGGTGTCACTGCCACTATGGGAGTGTGAAGGTGCACAGCCCCTGAGACTCTCAGCTGATATTGGTGCTGGCCTACATCCACATGACTGATGCTCATCTCCCACCACACACTCTAGCACAGACATGCCACAGTCGAGGATTGCCAAGGCCTCATCCCACTGTCTATTCATGACCTCAGTATTTTGGCGTGTGGCCTCAACAAGGTCTTGTATGTCGCCACATAAACTAGGAATAGTTGCATCCACCACCCTGAGTATTTGTCTGGTGCTGCATTCCCCACATACCTGTGCATCCATGACAGCCTGAAACATGCGTCTGGTGATACCTGCTGTAGGACTTGCAACAGCAGCTTGATGAGCAGCAGTCCTCCTGTAAGCACCCCTGTCCATTCACCTGTATGGGACCTCGCCTGCACTCTGGCTATGAACAATGTCTACACTCACACCTGCCATAGTCACTACACCAGCCTGTTCCATGCCACCACCTACCAACTGCCCATCATCTGTACCTTCTGGGGACAGGGCATGTGTGGGCATTGTGACTGTGTGTGGGGACATTGCGGATGAGTGTGGGATGTCAACTGATGGCACAGATTCAGCCCCTGATAACACCACCTGTGCCTGAATATGATCATCATCATTGCCAGAATCTGCAGAGACACTGATATCAGATACTGAGCAGGAGGGACTGCGACCACCATGACCACCTGTGGAGGAAAGACTACTTATGTAAATTAATATCTGCACTATACCGTTTGCTGCTACACACGCACATACACGCACACACTCACACACACACGCATGCGCATGCACACACACACAAGTGAGGTGGCAGACAGGCATTACACAGACCTCAGAATAGCCAACTGGTGACATTCACAACACAATCAGACCACTACATACACACCCTGGACAGGCCCTCAACATCATGCAGTGCAGCCTTTTTCCACTTTCAGTTATAACTTATATTCACCTCTGTTATATGTGAGTAATGTTAGTAGATGATGGACCTTCAACTAGCACACTGCACCCATGTACACATAATCACTGTTTACCTGTATAGCACAGTGGAAACTCCTACAGAACATACCTCTCATCTGTGCAGAGTGTCGCTGAATGTCTACATGTGTGACTCATATTTCTGGTCTGTTTGTCATAAATCCTGCATTTGTCTGACACATTACTGGGATGATATGAGGACTGATGTCGCTATTCAATGAGATATTTTGAGTCTCACACTTCAAAACCTGCAGGACAGGTATGTTACAACAGAACCAGTTACACTAACAACCTTCTAAGCTTACTGTGGACATTATAAGAGTAGACACTCCTGTTAACATGCCAGATTTGTCTGATATATAACAAAAGACCACAGAAATCATGTGATAACATATCCAAACTTTAATGTGACCTATAACCTGTGCAATCCAATTGAAGAACAAACACATCGATTAGGGGTAACATGTAGAAGTTGAAATATGTACAATAGACTGGTTGCATGACTGTGCACACCCTTAAACTATTACTTTGTTAAAGCACCTTTTGATTTCATAACAGCAGTCAGTCCTCTTGGGAAGGTGTGTATCAGCATGGCACATCTTGACTTAGCAATATTTGTACACTCTCCCTTGCAGAAGCCCTCCAACTCTGTCAGATTGTGAGAGCATCACTTCTGCACAGGCCTCTTCAGGGCACCCTACAGATTCTCTATGGGATGTATGTATGAACTGTGGCTGTGCCCTTCCAAAACATTGATTGTCTTCTGGTGAAGACATTCTTTTATGGATTTTGATGTATGGTATGGGTCAGTGTTGTGTGGAAAGGTGCAAGTCCTCTCCATCCACAGTTTCCTAGCAGACACATGATAATTTTTGGCCAAAAGGGACTGTTATTTTGACTCTTCCTAATCCCCTCCACCTTGGCTACAGGCCCACTTCCAGCTTATGAACAGCAACCCCAAAGAAGGATACTGCCATCACCATGCTTCACCATGGGGATTGTTGTTCTTTTGGTGATGCACAATGTTCTTGTGCCAAACAAAACTTTTGGTATTGTGGCCAGAAAATGCAACTTCGGTCTCATTACACCATAACACATTTCCCCACATGCTATTGGGGGACCTGATGTATATTTCTTGAGAAATCCGTCAAACCTTGATGTTGTCCTGTGTGTGAGTAGGCATCCATCTTCCAAACATACCCCATAGTCAAGACATGTGGAGAATATGGGAGATTGTTCTCACATGTAGTACACAACCAGTACTTGCCAGTGATTCTTGCAACTCCTATAGTGTTGCTGTAAGTCTCCAGGCAGTCTCTCTGACCAGTTTGGGTCTTGTCTTTTTCACACATTTGGAAGGATGTCCAGTTTGTTGCAATGTCACTGTTGCCCCATATTTCCACCACCATGTGATGACTGTCTTCACTGTGTTCCATGGTATATGCAATGCTGTGGAAATGTGTGTGTACCCTTCTCTGGGCTGCTACCTTAAACAAATGAGATCCCTTTGCTGCTTCATAAGATGTATGTGAACTATGGCTGTTGCTGTAGCAGGCAACTGAGTAAAATAAGGATGATCCTGGTAGGACAACTGTTAATCAAAGAGACTCTGTAATTGATGGCAGGTGTGTACCCAAGAAGATGTAATGTTGTAATAATATCGAAAGCTGCTTCAACACATTCTTAGCTTCAGCCTGTGCACACGTATGCATCTAGCTTCTTGTAAGTTTTTTATGTGTCATACTTGTTCCTCTACCAGATTTGTTTGCTTTATAACTGGATTGTACAGGTTATAGGTCACATGAAAGGTTAGAAGGGTTTAGAAATGTGTCATTGTGCTCTCAATTTTGTATTTCACAAATACCTGGCATTCTAACAGGTGTGTGTACAGCATTTATATGGACTGTATAACACTTTATAAAATATGTCCCTAGTTTTGGGCCTTCACCCCCCCATTTTGCCAGTCTTTGTTAAGATTTCCTGCAATGACAGGTTGTGAGGTATGCTACAGATATGTGACATCTGCAAATAGGCCCCTGTGATGACCACTGTGATGCAATGCAGTTAACCTCACCACAAGTGAATATGCAGAAATTGCAAAATAGCTGAGAGTAACATTCCTGGGGTACTGGTGAGCCACAACAGGAAAATCCCATACTCATTGGCATCAGGCTGCTGTCCTGCATGCAGATCAGAGGTATCTATGTAGTTGTGAGGGAGAGATATTGTCAGCAGACTCACATTGGCATTGGTACAAGATGAATGCTACGTGTCTGCACAGATACAGTACATGCTATGATAGTACACAATTTGCTGTCCCTCGCCACAGATGTGCACTTGTGTGCATTACTAAACTCCACCCAAACATGCAGTTTGAATTGACATATGCATCTAGATACTCTATTGAAGACAGTATGACTGGTACATGATTAAACTGATGTGCACTGTGGCCTTACCTGGATGCTCCTCGCCTGTTGTCTGGGTGCCTCCCACCTCCATGACTGGTGTTTCATGTGTTGGTTGTTGTGTGGGGGCTCCTCAGGACCCCCACCTGTGGAGGAATGGTCACTGGCCAAGGCAGTAGCCCTTTGCTAGGCACAATGTATCAGGTCAGTTGCCCGATGCCTGACCTAATCACATGTGTGGCCATGGTGGCCCAAGGTATTCACTCTATGGAGAAGGTCGTCCCATAGGGCAGTCCCTTCCTGCAGATTTTGTCAACTCCAGCTGAACATACCACATGGTGCTGTAGTATTGCTTCTTTAATGGCTGCATTTTTCTCAGTAGTGTACGCCAGCTGATGCTGCATGGCACCTGGAAGACATAAACAGGGAAACACATCACAGGACCTTGGACATTGCCCAGAGTTATTTGCAGAGCCAGCACATCAATATTGCCTATCATTAGCTACCACTTACAACCACATCATACCCCTGTCATCTATCAGCACAGTATGAACCTGCATTGTACTCCTGGTCCTGATGTGTCATGTTCCCCCCAGTGAGGGCCAGTACATTGCATAAACCACCATTCATCATTCATGTTTATGTAGAGGGTGACAGTGGCCATCTTCCTTGCAGATGGATGTCAATGGTGCTCAGGCTTTGCTTGCATACAGTGTGTAATGGAGCTGGAAGCATATGCCTGAGTTCATGTAGGATGCAGACAGGAATGTTCTCAGGTCCCATGGAGACTTGCTTTTGTTGACTTTGATTAGGCAGTATGCACCTGCTCCCTGATGATGAGTAGAGGGTGTGGATGCTGTGCATATCCACCTACATTGATTGTGAGCCAGGGGGTGATGTTTGCCCTAAACCTGTCTGCAGCAGATTGCCTACAGCTATGATGTGTGTGTGTATGTGGTGTGATTGACCACCATTACAGGGTGGGTTTTGTTGTCATCTCTGAGATTGCAGACATATGTGAAGATGGCCTTGTGATTGCCCTTTGTGGATGTGTCCAATATGTACTCATAGTTAGCCTTACAGTAATCCAACTGGGACCTTATATGCTTGTTCAGACAAAGGTTGACTCGCTGCCAAGTTGGTGCCTGCTCCTACTCTGACCTGTACAGCTGACATAGTGACCAATTATGTGGTTTGTATATTGCTGCTGTCCAGCAAAGGGGATCACTCTACTTTGATGGAGACAGGTTTTACAGGTAAAGTATTGCTGAGTTCATATAGCTATGTAGGTGGTCATGTAGCTGTTTGTAGTAGGCATGGACATAAGGTCATAACATGGTTGGACACCTCTGAAATTTCAACCTGATCATGCTTATTCTAGTACCTATGTCTATGTCAGGGCAATGCAACCACAAGTAGCTGTAGAAATCTAACTATGTTGGATGCACAGAAACTGAGATTACACACAAGTACAACATGTACAGCTTATTTTCCTGACATTTTGCAACCCATGTCTGTTTTTATCAGGCAGCCAGGTAAACCTACTCATACATAGATGTGCACATGTAATACCTGATATACATTTCTGTTCTATGTCAGTATGGCACACTGTATTTACCACTCTTGATGCTCAGTCATTCCTGTCAACCTGTTAGAGCAGGACATCTGAAGGACGCCACACATACATGGGGGTGATGCGCCAAAATTAGTGACACTTTATTAATATTGCTGTAACACACTTAAGTCATTTGATAGCACAGTAGCCTTTGCATTTACAGACATACTCTGGAGGATGTTTGATGCTCATATGTCAGGAAGAGAGGAGAAAGGCTAGGAGTGTGTTAGTGAGGGTAGGAACTTTTTATGTTGGCAGTATGACTGGAATGGGGACAGAGTTAGCTGATATGATGGACAGAAGGAAAGTTGATGTATTGTGTGTGCAAGAGACCAGATGGAAGGGGTATAAGGCTAGGTGTATCAGAGTTGGGTCCAAATAGTTCTATCATGGTGTGGATGTGAGTAGAAATGGTGTGGGGGTTATCCTGAAGGAGCAGTATGGCAAGGATGTTTTTGGAGGGGAAAAGAGTGTCAGATGGAGTGATGTCAATGAAGCTGGACATTGATGGTGTAACGATGACTGTTGTTAGTGCATATGCTCCTTTAGTTGTGTGCGTGATGGATGAAACAGAAAAATCTTGGAGTGAGTTGGATGAAGTGGTGATGACTGTACCCAAGGGTGAGAGAGTGGGTATTAGAGCAGATTTCAATGAGCATGTTGGTGAAGGCAACAGAGGGGATGTGGAAGTGATTGGTGGGTATGGTGTTAAGTAAAAGAATGCAGAAGGTGAGATGGTGGTGGAGTTTGCAAAAATGATGGACATGGCTATGGTGAATACATACTTTAACAAGACAGAGGAGCATAGGGTGACATACAAGAGCGGAGGAAGATGCACACAGGTGGATTATCTCCTATGTCACAGGTTGCCAAAGATTTGCCAGACATAACACAACTCTATATGAGTAAATGACTACAAATATGAGTTACACATATGGTCAGTGTGCATAACACTGGACATTTGAATGGTATGAGCTCAGTATATCACATGCAGTTCAACACACACACATCTGCAACAGTATTTCATAGGTTCATATGTTCATAGGTGGGTACTAGGCTATCTGCCCAAAGGCATTTATAGGCCTAGCTGGAATGTGTTGGCTTTCGCCGCCCCCTTAGATTAGTTCCCTGTGCCTCTGTCTCTGAAAACGGGTCGATATTAGAACACTCAACATTTTAAATGTTCAGTGTTCTAATATAGACCCAAAATTCCTCATTTTGGCTCCTAATTCTTTGTTGGGCCACATTAAATTCAAAGAAACCTTTTGGTATGCTTCTGTAGCCAAGATCTTATGCATACGGGCTACATAATCCTAATTGTCCATCATGACTAGACCCCCACCCTTATCAGGTTTACTGACCCTTACTTCTGCTGCTCTCAAAAGGTTCAAAGATTCTCACTCCTGTTTAGACACATTATATTTAATGCTAGATGGGGTAAATATCTCATATTTGTTCTACCATATATCGAATGAAGATCTAATTGACACATTCTTTCGAATACTTGTAATGCTGGATTAATCGGGAGGTTGAAAGTGCTGGCTATGCGTAAGGGATTGTTCATCTCATTTTGACTATCTCCCAATAGCACCTTCAAGTTCAATTTTTTAATAAAACATTTAAAGACAATGATTGCCCTTGCTAGGTCCATATGGGAACTAGGAATGAATGTACACCCCTTCACCAATAACTCTGCTAAGTCTGATGTCACACACAATGAAGAAAATTTGTAAATATGAAAGTCTCCTGTGATGTTAGTGACTACTTTAGGGCCATTATTGTGGTTAATTTCTGTCTCTTCCATTTGTAGGACCTCTGTCAGTTCCTCCTCAGTTGTGGTTTGTTCTGTTGTTTGGGGGTGGCACCCAACTGATGTGGGTCCCGAAAATGTTGGTTATTAGGATGTTTAAGTTCCTGATTCTTGATCCTATTGCTCCTTCTCAATTCAATGGTCCCTGGAGCATCCTCCTGTTCAATGATTATGTCATCACCCAGATCTTCATTCACTACATTATTACCACACCTATTATGCTGGTGGTTATAATTCACCCACCGTTGTGATGATGGTGGTTGTGGGTAGGCACTCCCAGCATCATATGCTCTCCTATCTCATTCCAATTTTTTCACTTTTGTAGCCTTTAATTTAGTCAGCCGTTGATCAATACTGCTGAAAATTCTGGTATAGTCATATTTATACCTGGCAAAAGCCAGATCAGATTTAATTTCATTGTCCAATATGGCGACTTCTTTGGAAATTGCATCTACCCATATGGTATAATGTTTAATCATTAATTCCATCAGCTCCATTCCCTGTCCAGCAAAGAGCTGAATAAGTTCTAGATAGAAAGGTGAGTTTGCTTCCAAACTGGTAGGGTACTGGGCCTTCCGTAGTCCTTTTGGTATCAACTGCTGCTTAATGCATTCCTTAAAGTACTGTATCCGAAGTTGTAACTTCTTTAATTTCAGAAATTTATGGTCCAAGCTATTAAGCTTCTTAATAATTGATGTTGATGTCCCTTGGTTCGTATCTAAACCTCTAGCCAGTTGTCCCCTTTTAGGGGCTGGGTAATTGAATGATAAAGTCGAAATTCCATTAACCCAGTCCTCAAAGGTGGGGACCCCAATAAGCCCTGAGGCTTGATTCAGCTGATTTGGACTATTAGTCTTATCTGTATTCGTAGCTAGTAAATTAGCATTATGTATATACAGGGGATAGTTATATGGACTTTATATATCCTGTAGTTGTACATTTTCTACGTTTTTTGTCTGATTAGCTTCTTATTCTTTCCTGATTTTAATAGCTATTATGTAAAGCTTATTAAAAATATTAAAAATCTTCAAGGTAATGGGCATAACACTTTGTTATGCCCATTAAATATGAGAATGAGTGTGGATTTTTTACACCTATTGACCATTTTTTCATTTAAACTAAAGCCACTGTTTAGACATATTTTGCCCATTACGGACACTATGAGGTATTATCATAATAGAGAGCCTGATAGCTTTGATCTGATTTATCTGTTTTTACTAGCTTGTTACTTAGTGGCTAGTAGTAATTTAGCTGATTCCTGGATGTAAAGTGAGCTTGTCCCAGCATGGCAAATAGTGCTGGGCTGGTTATCCATAAGTGGGAAGCCAGTAATGGATGGAGCTCGCCCACATGACTATGAGCAAATCTATGGGGTGGAGTACAGCAATAACAGACCAGTAAGTATGTCAGCAACTAGAGTTTGGTTGCTCCTTGCCCATTGATTCGGATTGTACTTTGAGATTTTTTTCTTTTTAAAATAAAGCCATATTTAGGCAATTTTACTTTTTTAGTCCATGCCTAAAGAGGATAGATTGAGGTAAGCTCAAAATGTAGAGTGCATTAAAAGGAATTTAAACCCTTCACTGAAATGCTACTGCTACTTTGTTTATGAGTCCTGCCTTTGGGGAATGTCATTAGGCATTGCGAGTTTATTTTGCTTACGCCTGATGAATCCTTGACTGGTTTAATTTAGGGATGTATTTAGTGTGTGTCTAAATTTCAATGGAGCTAAGTGATGTACCTATTTTATTTGTCTTTGGGGTGTTCTTAAAAATTTAATTAAGATTTTTAAATGACTATGCTTATAAGATTTTTTTTAAATATGTGCAAGTGAGCCGTGACTTATCCGCCCATTTGTGGCTGTCAAGTATGGGCCGTTGTTGATTGTTTTGCTAATTACTGTGAGTTCAGAAAGCTGCTACAGGAGTTTTTGAAACATGTGATGCTACTTGTATATTTTAAAATGCAATGCTTTTAGTCAGCTTTTATTGTCTGAGGAAGTTTGAACAGAGTGTTGAACAAAATTGTGGATTGAATTAAAGCAATGACATATAGTTTGTGGCTGTGCCGGCGCTTTCTTGACAGTGTCATTTTTAAGAAGTCTGGTTTCATTTACAAGTTTAAAGTTCCTTATTAGCACTCTTCAAGAAAAATCTTGATGAGTGGATGGGAAATAGGAAATAAAGTCCGGGGATCACTTCTGTGGCTCTGCTCAACAGGGGCACAGGAAATTAACTTTCTTGGGTGGGGTAAGCCAGGGAATCTTGTTGGTTAGGCTTACTTAGGCTCTTGGGCCAATAGCCTAGTACCTACCTATCAACCTATATATATATATATATATATATATATATATATATATATATGTATAGATAGATAGATATATGCTCTATATTATATACTCGAAGTTTTATAACTTTGAACACCTTATGGTTGAAGTTATAAAACCTCAAATATATAAAACAAATAAAATAAAACAAACCCTAAACTAACAGTTGTAGGCAGGGGGGCAAGCCCCCCTGCACACCCCATGTGGGGAGCTGCACCATACACACACCCTCGCTGTTTAAATATACCAACTCCGAGACCGCACTATAATGCGGTAAAGGGAAGATTTCCCTTTACTGCACTGTAGTGCGATCTCAGAGTTCATATATTTAAAGAGTGTGGGGTGTGGGGGGTGCAGGGTGGCTTGCCCCCTGCTTTAACCCATTAGGTTACTTTTTTTGTTTTGTTTAACTGTTTGAAGTTTTATAATTTTGACCATATGGCGTCGATCATATGGTATTCGACGTTATAAAACTTTGTTCATATAATATAGACCCATATATATATATATATATATATATATATATATATATATATATATATATATATATATATATAGATATATATTGTTTGTCTTTTCAGCTTTTCCCGGTTAGGGGTTGCCACAGCGGAACTCCGGTCCGCTAATGATTGGCAGTAGATTTTTATGGTGCCAAGTTGCCAGCCCGACGCACGCCCATTCACGCATGTCTTTCGGAGGCTACTCAACCACAGGGAGGACATGCAAACTCTACACAAAAGGCACTCCAGCTGAGAATCGAACAGAAGAACCTCTTGCTGTGAGTCAACAATATATATATATATATATATATATATATATATATATATATATATATATATATAATGTTTCCTTATAGATATATATATATATATATATATATATATATATATATATTTTTTTTATGTATATTTCTATTTATATTATGTATATGTTTTTGCATATATATATATATATATATATATATATATATATATATATATATATATATATATATGCATCTTCAGACATATATACAGGTGTATCTGTATATATACAAAACCTGACTGATTCTACAGAATCTTTTCCCTGTTGTTGAATGACTCTACTGGATATGTTTGCAAAAGCATCCACAATCCTTGCAACTCAAATGTTGCAGTGGTATATTGCTCTGACTATGGTGTATAGGGTCCTGGGTTTGAGACTTGGCAGCACTGATTATTTTGTTGCTAGGCAGAACAGTGGCTGATGGAAATAGAGTGATTAAAGTTTTAAGCAGTTGTAAGTGGGTTTGTGTAATGCTAAGCAATGTCAACACATGGTTAAATGCACAGATGCTTAATCTGTTTTGGCTTCACTTAGCATTGTGCAAACTTGATTACTACCGCTCACTACCTCTTACTCACGCATAGAACAATTCTAATTTCTTTAAAAGCAAAGAAAAAGGGGTGATAGGAAAGTGGTGATAAAGGGGCGCATAGAGGGAAAAACAATATGAAAGATAGCTAGGGATGTGCAGGATGGGTGTAGGGAAGGTCCATAGCTGTCCATTTCTTATACAGCAACAGCTGTGCGTTTGTACAGAATTTGGAGCTGAATTTGGACACAAATCCTAGAGAGAGGGGTAAGGACAACAGTTATATGTTGTCAAGCCAATTGGACCAGATTACATGTCCAGTGGACAAGTGTGCAAAATGGACAGCTATGTATGGGGTGAAATTTTTTTTTTGGGAACAGATGCCCCCTTTTTTTAAAGGTGAGAGTGGGATGTTAGGGAAGGATAGTAGGTAAAATTGGGGAAGTGAGTTGGCTAGGAAGACCAACAAGACAGACAAGACAGCAGACAGGGGTGGTATATGACACATGTGAGGGGGTAAACACCTTGGACGGGGAGGGTGGTTGGGAATCGGATGCCCATGAGCCCCCAAATGGATACAGTGGGACTGAGGTCCCCACCCATAGGCAGTCACCACTACGCCTTCACAGCCCCAAAGGTGGCTGTGCTGAGGGCTGGACAGGAGGGGCACGCTGACCCTCAAGATGCACCAGGCAGTTCTCAATCTGGTGCAGCTAACCACCAAACTCTTTCTGGATGGTGCTGTCTACCAAACCCCAGACCTGACTACAGGTGACAGGTTCCTGTCCATGTCAGCTCCTGATGGGGGACGAGCCCCGTCTACTGAGGTGGTTCCACCCAAAGGTGGTGCAGGGCCAGCGGACGAGGAGGTCCCAGGTTAGGTCCCAGATTTGCTGGGGCCCAGTACCATGGCCAGATGAGGCAGGACAGGTGGAGCCACCAGGATCTGCCTTCCCAGACATGCTATGGTGTTGAGGTTTTACAAAATATGTTGGTTAGTTGTGAGCAAGACATTTCCAGATTAGTTATAACAGCATGCATGGGTGTTCCAATATAGCCCATAAAACAGTTTTGAAACAGTTGCATAGCAAACAGAACACATGCAGAAATGGAACCACAGTAAGTATTATAACATCATGCAGGTTACATTGACAGCAACAGGTCAACAATGATAGTATTTGAATGAGGTTCATTAATATTCACACAAGTCAATATTTGTAGAACAATAAGACACATGTCCCATCAGTATGTTTGGAGAAAATATTGATTATGTGTATTCATTACTGATACAGATAGGGGTTGGGGGAGAGAGAGAGGGACATCAGTTAACAACTGTATAGGCTTCGATTGTGCACAACTTTACTGATCATTACTCTACTCATTACTCTCCAGGTCTGACCTCACTTGTACTGATCATTACTGTACTCATTACTCTCCAGGTCTGACCTCACTTGTACTGATCATTACTCTACTCATTACTCTCCAGGTCTGACCTCACTTGTACTGATCATTACTCTACTCATTACTCTCCAGGTCTGACCTCACTTGTACTGATCATTGCTCTACTCATTACTCTCCAGGTATGACCTCACTTGTACTGATCAGTACTGTACTCATTACTCTCCAGGTCTGACCTCACTTGTACTGATCATTACTCTACTCATTACTCTCCAGGTCTGACCTCACTTGTACTGATCATTACTCTACTCATTACTCTCCAGGTCTGACCTCACTTGTACTGATCATTACTCTACTCATTACTCTCCAGGTCTGACCTCACTTGTACTGATCATTACTCTACTCATTACTCTCCAGGTCTGACCTCACTTGTACTGATCATTACTCTACTCATTACTCTCCAGGTCTGACCTCACTTGTACTGATCATTACTCTACTCATTACTCTCCAGGTCTGACCTCACTTGTACTGATCATTGCTCTACTCATTACTTTCCAGGTATGACCTCACTTGTACTGATCAGTACTGTACTCATTACTCTCCAGGTCTGACCTCACTTGTACTGATCATTACTCTACTCATTACTCTCCAGGTCTGACCTCACTTGTACTGATCATTACTCTACACATTACTCTCCAGGTCTGACCTCACTTGTACTGATCATTACTCTACTCATTACTCTCCAGGTCTGACCTCACTTGTACTGATCATTACTGTACTCATTACTCTCCAGGTCTGACCTCACTTGTACTGATCATTACTCTACTCATTACTCTCCAGGTCTGACCTCACTTGTACTGATCATTACTCTACTCATTACTCTCCAGGTCTGACCTCACTTGTACTGATCATTGCTCTACTCATTAGTCTCCAGGTATGACCTCACTTGTACTGATCAGTACTGTACTCATTACTCTCCAGGCCTGACCTCACTTGTACTGATCATTACTCTACTCATTACTCTCCAGGTCTGACCTCACTTGTCCTGATCATTACTCTACTCATTACTCTCCAGGTCTGACCTCACTTGTACTGATCATTACTCTACTCATTACTCTCCAGGTCTGACCTCACTTGTACTGATCATTGCTCTACTCATTACTCTCCAGGTATGACCTCACTTGTACTGATCAGTATTATACTCATTACTCTCCAGGTCTGACCTCACTTGTACTGATCATTGCTCTACTCATTACTCTCCAGGTCTGACCTCACTTGTACTGATCAGTACTATACTCATTACTCTCCAGGTCTGACCTCACTTGTACTGATCGTTACTCTACTCATTACTCTCCAGGTCTGACCTCACTTGTACTGATCATTGCTCTACTCATTACTCTCCAGGTCTGAACTCACTTGTACTGATCATTACTCTACTCATTACTCTCCAGGTCTGACCTCACTTTACATCTACCTATGGCCTGGGGTTGGGCAGTGGAAGTCTTGTACATAGTGTATTAGTAAAGCCTTCTTAGAGCTAATGCATACATTTCCTTACCTGGCAGACCTGTGTAATATGTGTTAACACTACCTGACTGTTTCTACACACATTCATATATTTAGGGTTACATATGTGACACTGAAAGGGGTGACCTGCACTCATGCTGTGTGGGTGTGCTACTGACATATTCCACCTGGATTTCTATCTGTCTCTCTAGTTATTGGCAGCAGTGACCACTAGCCATGACAGCATGAAGCCATGACAGCATGACACCTGAGGGACATGTATCTGGCAAAGTGCTTGGTATATGTGCATATTGTGTTGTCATTTGCAGGCATGTGGATGGACAGTGGAAATGTTTTACACAGTGTATTAGTAAAGCCTTCTTACAGCTACGACAAACATTTCCTTACCTGGCAGACTTGTGGATGAAATTTATGTTAACACTACCTGACTGTTTCTACACATATTCACGGGTGAAAATATGCATACAGCTTACTACCACTCTTGATATTAGAACTGAATAGAACAAAAAGGTACACCAAGGTGTGTTTCATCACCATGAGCTACAGAGGAACTACTGCTGCTTGCTTGACTGTTTTCTGCCTGATACTCTCTGGTTTGGACAATCTAACCTTGTAATTCTGACATTCATGCATGGCAGATAGTTCTTGTACTGTGTATTAATACTTTTGATATTACAATCTGGAAAGCACTGGTTAACACACAGCAATGCTGCAGGGGGTACAGTAAAATACTTTACACTTTACTATTCAGAGTTCAGATCTTGGTGCATGGAACCTTCCATGTGGTTTTATATCCTGTTTTACAGCTGCACAATCTTTATCAGATGAGCCTCATTTAAGTCATGCTGTCAGAGCCATAGTTGCTGTGCAGAACCTGTACACATTTATATTCCTACCACAACATACTACAGTTAACACAACAGTCTGGTGTTTGTAATTTTATTAAAGGGTACTCACACTTTTATTAATGGATATCCTGTACATCATTATTAGTCTAGCTAACGCTGTTTATTCATTACATACAGTACACACTTTACCTATTAGCAGTAGACAATCTACACCTTTGTATTATTTTGCCTATATACTGTAAACTAGATTTGTACTCACCAGCCTTCCAGCATAGCCTTAACAACCTGTTGGTATGGGTGTCCGCATACCTCTCAACCGTACCAAATTCTTCTGTAAATACCAGTTTTGAGGGCAAAATATTGGGGTTCCACAAATTCCTGAGCGGTCCCTTTAATTTCTGAATTTCCCCCTTTTTTAAAATTATTTTGGATGAATGACATCATCTCATGCAGGGTGTGTGCATGGTGATGTGCAGACAGACAGCCTGCCAGAATGCCTGAGCCATTACTTAAGTTAACTTGATGCAGAGTTGCAGACTAGCCCTGGCCGCATGTTTATACAGGCGGCAATGCATCTTCTTCCCCCAGCTCCTCCACTCCAGGTAAGGCAAAAAAAAAAAAAGACTGTGGGGGCTTAAAATTCTATTTACTGCTTTTTGCTGCTTGCTTGTATTTTATGTGCAGCACTCTTTACTTGTAAGTGCAGAGAGAAATGGCACTCATCTGACAGAAAACAGCAGTCGTGTGTGGTAAAGCTGCAAAGGGTAATCTGTGCTCAATTACTGCCTGCCATTAAGAATAAACTATTTTTCTTTTTCCTATGTGCTCAATTACTTTCTGCTGTAATGTTAAGCTGTTTTGCAGCAAGGTATAAGCTGTTTCCTATGTGCTTGATTATTTAATTTATTTTTATTTTACATTTGTTGACCAGGATAGTTCGACTGGATATATGTCCATTTTCAACAGAGGCCCGAGGAGAAAATTTCCAAGATAATAATACACATTGAACATTTAGTAAATGCTAGTTTTAAGCAGATTACAGTCATAAGCAATACCAGCATTTAGCAGATATAGTACTAACTTATTGTAAAACACTTTATAAAACATAACATTATTTTCAAAGTTATATATACATAACATTACATTCAGGTTTAAGACACATTGAGCAGCAATTATACAATTGACCCTTCCTGAAATGGAGTGGTAGAAAAAAGTTAGAAGTAGTTGAAGGTAAGGCACCTAAGAAATAGAGAGGTCACTAGTCAGGGTTAGTGTAAGGACATAACCAATGAGTTTTGAAGTATTTCTTGAGTGTGCTTATAAACTGAGTTAGTGAGGGTTCTAGGGTCAAGTCAGCTGGGAGTCTGCTTCATGTTTTTCCAACAGAGTTGGCAAACAGAGAGTCCCCAGCTGAGTAGCTGGATTTGTATGTTTGAACTAGGTGTCTTGTGGATGATCGCAGTGGCCGGGTGCTGGTGTAGGGGCTGATAATATTTTTTAGTGCAGGTGTATTTTCTGGTTGGTAAAGGACTTTATGTGCTACTATTAGCTGGTTGAACTGCAGTAGGCTTGGCAGTTCAAGCCATCCTAGGTGATTTCGGTTGTGACAGTGGTGTGTCCGGTAGGCTGTGCCAGTAGCAAATCTGGCAACGTGGTTAAAGCAGGATGATAGTTTATTAAGATCTGTTTTGTTTAAGTTGGAGAATAGAGGTGCGGCATAGAGAAGAGTTGATAGTAGATGGGAATGGGCAATTGCAGTCCTAACAAGTGGGGTAAGGAAAGGTTTGATTCTGTAAAGATAGCCAAGTTTTTTATTAATGGTTTTGATAGTTTGATTGATATGCACATCAAACTTCAGGTTGTTATCAACTATGACACCCAGTAGTTTAGTTTGGGCTTCTGGGGAGATGATAGTGCTATTGTTAGCAGTTATGTTGAAGGATGGCAGGGGGTCCTGCATATGAGGGAGAAGAGGAGCTGCTTAGTTTTGTTGGGGTTTAGGATTAGATGTTGATTGGAGAGCCATTTTTCCACTGTACTGAAAGTATTTTGGGTTAATGTGAATAAAGTAGCTGGTGAGGTGTCAGAACAAATCAAGGTGGAGTCATCCACATATTGAATGCAGGTAACATCTGAGATGACTGAATGAAGGTCGTTGATAAAGATGGAGAAAAGAAGGGGTCCTTGTATCAATCCCTGGGGGACTCCTAATGTGATGGGTAGGTGAGATGATAGCTTGTTCTGCCATAGGACTGCCTGTTGCCTGCCCTGCAGGTAGGATTGAAACCACTGGAGTGCATGGTTGTTTAAGGAGAAGACCTTCAAGGTATTTATAAGCATTTTCTGGTCAACCATGTCAAAAGCCTTGGATAGATCTAGAAAGAGTGCTGAGGATAGTTTGTTATTATTGCAGTTGTGGTTAATGATGTTAGAGAAAGAGAGGAGGGCATAAGTAGTTATGTGGTGTGGCTTAAAGCCATGCTGAAAGTTGGACGACAGCTTGTTCTGTGTGAGGTAGTGCATGAGCTGTATGTGTACACACTTCTGCATAATTTTAGCTAGAGGTGAAAGAATAGCTATGGGTCTAAAGTTTGACAGTTCAGTGGAACTGTCTCCTTTATGGAGAGGTATGACATGGGAGATTTTCTATATAGTGGGTACAGTAGCTTCGGAAATAGCTCTGTTGCTCAAGATTGAGATGGGGTATGCTATGGTTTCAGCAGCCTTTTGCAGATAGTCTGCTGGGAGGAGGTCGGCAGCCAGGGTGGTGGGTCTTAGTTTCTTAAGCAGAGCATGAATAAGTTGAGTAGGAACAGGTTGGAAGGTAAAATATGTTTGGGTACTGGGTGTGGGTGCATTAGAAATAGAGCCATTGGGAAAGAGTTGGCTGGATAGAGACTGGATAGTCTCTGTGAAGAAGCTGTTGAAGTTATTAACAATATCTATTGGGGATTTTTGTTGGGAAGCTGAGGGGGGTGAAGTGGCGGTTTGGCCTGGGTGGAGTAGTTTGTTTATTCCTGCCCAGAACATTTGAGGTTTGTTTTGGTGTTTTTGCAGTAGATGGTAGTAATGGTTCTTTTTGTCTAAGGTTATGGATTTTTTTGGTGTCGTTTCTTAGCTGTCTGAATCTTAGTTGATCAAGTGGGGCTTTTGTTTTTTGGTAGGTGGCCCATGCTTTGTTTCTGAGTGAAATTTTGATTTTGGTATCTTTAGAAAGCCATGGTGCAATATTAACCTTGGTTCTAATAGAGTGGCTGGGAGCATGGGAGTTAAGAATAGCAAAGAATTTGGTGTTAAAGTATGCTACTGCTTCATATAGGGGGATAATTTTTAGTACTGACCAGTTGCATGCCTTAAGTTCATTTTGAAACTTGGTGAGAATAGAATTCTTGTTGTTTCTTAATGTTCTATAGATGGGTTAGTAGGAGCAGACTACTCTGAGCTTGATTACATAGGTGAGACAGTAGTCACTTAGGTCATCAGGCAAAGTGCCTGATTTATAGGATTGAAGATAGGTATTGATGAGTATCCAGTCTAGGGTACTTTCCTTGTTATTGGGTTTTCCTGTCCTGGTGGGGGAGGTTATGATATGAATAAATCCATATAGGTTTATGTGGGTTGTGGGGGTTTCACAAGAGCAAGTGTTCCAATCAATGTTGAAATCCCCAAGAACAATTTCTTTTTGGGGGTAGTTATTGGATAACCAATATAAGAAGTCTTCTAAGGTTTCTGTGTTCCTCCTTGGGGGAATGTAGACACAGACAATGTTTATATTTTTGTTTTTATTAATTTGTAGTTTTGAGATAAGAATTTCAGCATTATTGAACTGGGGTGGTTGTTGGGTGTCTATGCTGACAGAGAGGGTAGACTTGTAAAGTATGGCTACTCCACCACCCTTTTTGTTGGTATGGTCTAGTCGAAACATACTGTACCCTGGTGGCAGAATCTCATGTTCCTTGGTGGCAGGTTTTAGCCACGTTTCTGTTAGGCATAATATACCTGGGAAATGAACAGCTAAGAGGGCGTGCAGGTGCTGAGTTTTGTTATTTATGCACCTAATGTTTAGATGGCAGGCCAGCAGTGAGTTAGGTCTATTTGTTGGAGCTATGGTGGTAGGGGATATAGTAGGGGGATTAGGGTCAACAGATGGGGGTGGACCAGGGTTTGGGTGGATGTCGTCATCCTTTGTGAGGTTGTAGTGCATCCTGAGTATGAGTTTTAAGATTTTGAATAGTAATAGTGTCTAGTTTTAGGACTAATGTAACTAGGTTCATAAGATGGTAGTATTTAGGGGTTAAGGAGGTAAGCATGAGGGAAGTGAGTAAGGGTGCATTATTATATGTTGTAGATGGGATGGATGTTTGGAATTTAGGGTAGTGAAAACCTGGGTGATCCTGACATTTGTAGGTGGTTAGGAGATATGGAATGAGTAAAAGGGGTAGAAGTAGAGTTAATAAGACTATTTTGGGTGATAGCATATCTACTGAAGGAAACTTGAAATGTAGGCAAAAGGAATAGTAGAGTTGGAGGATTGGTGGTATCAGGTTGAGGGTGGTGCTGTTGAGTGACAAGTTGTTACTGATTGGTTTAAAAAAGTGGGGTGTGGTCTAGTACCAATAAATGTGGCAGCAACAGGGGTGGGAGGAATTTGGGGGCAGTGTGGGGTGCGAAGTGAGCCCGAGCAAAGCAAGGACAAGCAGAGCAGGGATGAACCAATGCCTGTACAAAGTTGCAGCAGATTAACCTGTATGAGGAGGAAAGAGGGGGGTGGGGGAAAAGAAAAGGCAGTAGGAGTGCTTAGAGGATACCTTGATTGACTCAAGACACCACACCAGAGGTAAGTTGAATGTAAGGGCCTAAAATCTGCACTCAGCACTTTAATGTTACTTGCACTCAGCACTTTAATTTGACTTATATTTAGCAGGAAAGACAGACCAACAGTATACAATTTTGAGGATTTTTACAAGGGTTACTTGTTCAAATGTCAGACAAGTAAGTAAACCTTTCAATAGGAATCTATGTCTGAGTGTTAGAAAGCCAGAAAGGTACAAGGTATACCTATAAAAATTAGGGTCAGAGAGACAAATGTAAGAGTCAGTGTACTTTAGTTACAGGGGAAGGAGGCAAACACTCAAGTAGAAAAGAGCCCTATGGCTGTCCAAAATGGTGACTTACTTAATAACACAGCACTGTAAGAGAAAGTTTAACAAATGCTTTTTATATGTGTAACCTACTCTGATTAGTTGCTGGGAGAAACAGTTTTCATTGTGGTGGCCAAGTGCAATCCTGTAGACACCGTTATGCAGGAGCTGCAGTATGTTAGTGTAGGTAAAATGTGAAGTTCAACTAGGAAAAGAGAAAATCAGAGATACTAGGGTAAGCATTAAGGCAGCAGCAGGCAGTTATTTTATAACAGTACATTCAGAAAGGTTTGGGGGGTAAAGTAGCACACTTCAGAATGGATTAGGATTTATAGCTAAGAAACCTTAGCAAGAGAGCAATGCAGTAAATAACAAACACTTGCGAGATTTTAAAGATATACCAGTAAAATGAATGAATCGTTCACAATTGTACAACTGGAAAATTGTCAGTTAAAGCAATTCAGGTATAGCTAGCACAGGTTATTCAGGTCATAAAAGCACTTCAATGTGTGTGTGCAATTTAAACATTAAAAACACATGCAGCAAGTAGTAGCTCTGATTATGTACTTTCCCTAGGTACAGGTTCAGTTTAAACACAAATATTAGCACAAAAATTCAGTAAAGTCACTAGCTACTTATAGAGCTTCTGCAACAAAAATAGAGCAGTCTGTGCACAATTAGAATTTAGCATCAGTTCATTCAGTCAAAACAAAAAACAGTAAAAAATCCATCCAGTGAAGAAACTTACACTGAGTCATACCAAATTAGCCAAGGGGGGAAGAGAGAGGGAAATCCTAAGCACCTAGATTTAAAAATGATGCCTGTACTAAGTTGTAGCAGTTTAACCTGTATGAGGAGGAAGGAGGGGGTGGGAAAAGAGAAGGCAGTGGGAGTGGTTAGAGGGATACCTTGATTGACTCAAGACACCACACCAGAGGTAAGTTGAATGTAAGGGCCTAAAATCTGCACTCAGCACTTTAATGTTACTTTCACTCAGCACTTTAATTTTACTTATGTTTAGAGGGAAAGACAGACCAACAGTGTGCAATTTTGAGGATTTTTACAAGGGTTACTTGTTCAAATGTCAGACAAATAAGTAAACCTTTCAACAGGAATCTATGTCCGAGTGTTAGAAAGCCAGAAAGGTACAAGATATACCTGTAAAAATTAGGGACAGAGAGACAAATGTAAGAGTCAGTGTACTTTAGTTACAGTGGAAGGAGGCAAACACTCAAGCAGAAAAGAGCCCTATGGCTGACCAAAATGGTGACTTGCTTAACTACACAGAACTGTAAGAGAAAGCGTAACAAATGTTTTTTATATGTGTGTAACCTATTCTGATTAATTGCCGGGAGAAACAGATTTTGTTTTGGTGGCCATTTGCAATCCTGTAGACACCGTTACGCAGGAGCTGCAGTATGTTAGTGTAGGTAAATGTGAAGTTCAAACTGAGTCATACCAGGTCAGCCAAGGGGGGAAGAGAGAGGGAAATCCTAAGCACCTTTCCAATTAGGTAGCAGTTACATACTTGTTGCATGGAGTAAGCTTTTTCCTATGTACTCGATTAATTTCCATTTAGGTAGCAGGTGCATTCTTTAACTTTAGAGAGAAACATTTTGCTGCAAGGAGATCTCTACACTCTGTTTCCTATGCCAGAAGTGGAAAGAGACATTAGGTAGCAGTTACATTCTATGTGCTCCGTGCTCAATTACTGACTGCCAACGGCTGTTAAGCTAGCTGCTGTTTCCTATGTGCTTGATTACTTTCTGAGTGTAGAAACATTTTGCTGTTAGGTAGCAGTTACATTTCTCTAACATTTCATTTCTCTCATGTTTTGTGCTTGGTTACTGCCTGCCATTAAGCTGTTTTGCTGCAAGGAGAGAAACATGCTTTTACATTCATTTTGCTGCAAGTGTGTGAAGATCACTTACATTCTGTTAGGTAGCAGTTGCATTCATTTTGCTGCAAGTGTGTGAAGATCTCTTACATTCTGTTAGGTAGCAGTTACATTCATTTTGCTGCAAGTGTGTGAAGATCTCTTACATTCTGTTAGGTAGCAGTTGCATTCATTTTGCTGCAAGTGTGTGAAGATCTCTTGCATTCTGTTAGGTAGCAGTTACATTCATTTTGCTGCAAGTGTGTGAAGATCTCTTACATTCTGTTAGGCAGCAGTTATATTCATTTTCCTGCAAGGAAGGAGATCTCCTACATTCTGTTTTCAATGTGCTTGATTTCTGCCTGTCATTAAGTTAGCTGCTGTTTCCTATGTTCCTGATTACTGAGTGTAGAGAAACATTTTACTGTTAGGTAGCAGTTACGTTTCTCTTATGTTTTGTGCTCAGTTACTGCCTGCCATTAAGCTGTTTTGCTGCAAGGAGAGAAACATTGTGCTGTTACATTCTCAGGTAAGTGGGTGTGAAGGAAATTGGAAATCTCTAAAATTATGTTGGATAGCAGTTGCATTGATTTCATTTTGAAGGTAGCAGGTGTGTGTGTGTGTGTGTGTGTGTGTGTGTGTGTGTGTGTGTGTGTGTGTGTGTGTGTCTGGTAGCAGTTGCATTGATTTCATTCTGAAGATAGCAGGTGTGTGTGTGTGTGTGTGTGTGTGTGTGTGTGTGTGTGTGTGTGTGTGTGTGTGTGTGTGTGTGTGGGTGTGTGGGTATGTGGGTGTGTGGGTATGTGGGTGTGTGGGTATGTGGGTGTGTGGGTGTGTATGTGTGTGTGTGTAAAATGCCCTGGTTTTAGAAGATTATACAAGCAATGTTTAAAATATGTCCCTGGTTTTTGGGCCTTTGTCTCCCTCCCAATAAATTTTGGCTTTTTCCAGATTTCTTGTGGTGCATAGTTCCTCAGGGAGAGAGAGGTTTAGTGCTGCTTATGTAAAGCTTTGCTTGTGTTAGTAGCACAACAGGTAGAAAGCTTGCTTTTGATGCAGAAGGTTGTGGGTTCTACTCCCACAGTATGTAGATGGATTGCTGATACTGTCCTGTGTTAGATTTTTAAAGGAAGTGGATGCTGAGAATGTCCTCTTTGGTGGAGATACCAAGTAACTATGAACCTGTTATCAGTTTACCATCCATTCCCTATTGCAGTATTAGTAGCTTATTTTTTTAATGTAACAGGCAGTTTATTCTTCAACGGCAACAGACACTTTATTTGTAGATGAAACAATGAAATATAAAGTTGTTTGCTAGCAGCAACCTCTTTATTAGTTACAGATCTCTAATGTGGAATTATTTAGATGATTTTTACTTCTGCAGAGATTGTGCATATTTACTGATACTTATGGATTATAGAAGTTTTGAGTAGACTTTTATGATGGAAATGGTCTGAATTGAGCAGTTTTGTCATTATTGGTTCATGCATTTTGTTCATTGCGTACAGGAAAAATGTTCAAAACAATAAATTTAAAATGCGCTCTAACAAGTGTGCTGTGTTATACAAGGAATATAATTTAATACAATTGGGAAGGTGTATCAAAGAAAACATATATGTTTCGTGTGCAAGGGGCCTATGATTTGAAAACTAACCAAAGGTAATCTTTATTTGCCACTGGCCAGTTGCATTTTCTTTGAATGTGGGTTTAAATGCTGTTTCAATGAATGTGAGTTTATTTTCAAAGGCAGAGAAGTTTTAATGCTAAATCTATTTTCATTGTGAGACTGTATTGCTTTGTTTAGCAGATGCATATTAGTGTTTGTACTATAAAATGTAAAATAAAAGTTTTAAATGAAATCTAAACAATCATTGTAGAAGTAAAGCAGTATGCACATTATAGTATTTATGGTAAATGGGGCAAAATAGACAAGTAATGGGACATTGGAATGGCTGCAGGGGTAGGGCTTTGTATGGGTGGCACCATTTGACCATGATTTTGTGAGGTCGTATACAGGCAACCTTGTATCCAGAAAGCAAACTTTGTAATAGAAAAGCCAAAGCAATTTAAATGTCCTTAACGCATAAATTTATTGCAACACAAACAAGCGTTTTCGCCGTGACTCCTGTCACAGCTTCATCAGAGATACAATGAGACAGTTTCAAAAACGCTCATTTTAAATGTTAAAACAGGAAGTGAGCAAATAGTCATCATTTCCTGAAATGTATATATATTATAATAAAAAAATTATTTTTATCAAAAAAACTCCAACAAGAGACTAGAATAAAGTAACCAAACCTACTACATTAATAACAAAATGTATTAATAAATCTTATATAAATGTATTAAAGACGTTTCAATACAGTTAAAAATGTATATAAAAAATATACTAAAAGTAAAACAAAATACTCAATAGATAGTTTAAGTGCATCAGTCAAACCGAACAAAGTTAACCACAAAAAATGTAATAAAATACGTTAAAAACTTTAAAATTATTACCTAAAGTAGCTCTTTAATTTCAGAACAGCTGAAATGTTGCAGTTTTCATTCAGACCCGGAGGTCTGAATGCATCCAATTTTAACTTCCATACCAGTTCTGAGTTTTCAAGAATTAAGGAAAAAGGACCTTCTCTTATAGTAGGAGCTACATGATCAATACCCATGAAACTAAAATTATGTCCTGGGTTAATGTTAACATGTTTTGCTAATGCATTTTTCAACAAAGAATTTTTAATTGCGTATGAGTGTTGGTATATCCTTTCCTTAAATTTACGGTCAGTCTTGCCTATGTAAAACGCAGAACAGCAATTACATAAGGCAATAGAAATGACTGATCTTGTTTCACAGGTAATCTTATGATGAATATAATATTTTCTATTCCTCACCATAAATGTGTTACCTGTTGTAATTAGTTTGCACCAATTGCAAAAACCACATTTTAAAGATCCCCTTAGTCTATTAAAGGAACTTAAACCAGATGTATGTTGCAACAGTCCTTTAAGGTTGCTTCCTCTTTTGTAGATCACATATGGGCGGGCTCCTAAAGTATCTAATAAAGAAGAAGAGTTAGCTATAAAATGCCAATTTTTCAAAATGATGGACCATATGTTCGGTGAATTCAAATTATATTGAGTAATGAAACTCAAAGAAAAATTCCTTCCAGACTGTTTATTAAGAATAGAAAGTTCAGGGACGTCACCATCAATATCTGTGACAGTAGACGTGTTATAAACCTGATTCAATAAAGGTTTATAAATACCTTCCACCCGTTTTAAATCAACCTCATTGATTAGCTCCTCCAGTAAACACAAAGGGTAACCCCGGTTAGTGAATAAATCTTTTAAAAACCGGCATTCATGTCTAAAATCTTCAAGTGTACTGCACATCCTTCCTGCTCTAACAAGTTGGCCCTTAACAATGGACCTCTTTTGTTTCGGTGGATGGAAACTAGAGTAGTGCAGGAAGGAGTTGCAGTATGTCGGCTTTCTAAAGATCGTGGAATAGTAAATCATTTTACTCAAATCCTTAGACAATCTAACATCCAAATAATCAACTACAGAATTTGAAAATTTGTATGTAAATTTAAGACATTCTGTGGTAGAATTAAGTGTATCTACAAAAATTTTGGCTTCTTCTTCACTACCCTTAAAAAGGATGAATATGTCGTCCAAAAATCTTGTGTAATAACTGACATACTTCATTAAATTTTGGTTAGCCATTAGGAAGTGTTGTTCCCAGAAGGCCACAAACAAATTAGCCACGCTCGCCCCACAAGGCGAGCCCATGGCTATTCCCCGTTTTTGCAGGTAGAATTGCTGGTCGAATAAAAAGAAATTAGAAGATGACACTATGTCTAGCAATTCAGTCACCATATTAATTTCGGACTGAGGTGCATTTAAATCTTTTAGAAGTAATTCGATCCATTCTACCGCCTCTGTGTGGGGGATTGATGTATATAAATCGACAACGTCTATTGTCAAAAAATTCGAGGCAGGATCAAAAAGAATATTATTAATATCAGATAGGAAAGACCATGAGTCTTTACAAATTGTTGGTATCAATTTCGAATATTTTGACAATGTGTTGTCGATTAGCTTTGAGCATGGATAGGTCATAGACGACCGTCCGTCTATCAGTGCCCTCATTGGGGGGTTTTTTACATCTTTTTGTATCTTCGGTATTCTGAACATCACAGGTGTCTTAGGTGGTATGATGTCAATAAAGTTGTATGTATCCAAGTCTATTTTTCCAGATAGGAAAAGGTCACGAAAATAGCCTCTAATACGACCATGTGTAGTATTAATCTCATTGAGATTGCAAACTAATTACAACAGGTAACACATTTATGGTGAGGAATAGAAAATATTATATTCATCATAAGATTACCTGTGAAACAAGATCAGTCATTTATATTGCCTTATGTAATTGCTGTTCTGCATTTTACATAGGCAAGACTGACCGTAAATTTAAGGAAAGGATATACCAACACTCATACGCAATTAAAAATTCTTTGTTGGAAAATGCATTAGCAAAACATGTTAACATTAACCCAGGACATAATTTTAGTTTCATGGGTATTGATCATGTAGCTCCTACTATAAGAGGAGGTCCTTTTTCCTTAATTCTTGAAAACTCAGAACTGGTATGGCAGTTAAAATTGGATGCATTCAGACCTCCGGGTCTGAATGAAAACTGCAACATTTCAGCTGTTCTGAAATTAAAGAGCTACTTTAGGTAATAATTTTAAAGTTTTTAACGTATTTTATTACATTTTTTGTGGTTAACTTTGTTCGGTTTGACTGATGCACTTAAACTATCTATTGAGTATTTTGTTTTACTTTTAGTATATTTTTTATATACATTTTTAACTGTATTGAAACGTCTTTAATACATTTATATAAGATTTATTAATACATTTTGTTATTAATGTAGTAGGTTTGGTTACTTTATTCTAGTCTCTTGTTGGAGTTTTTTTGATAAAAATAATTTTTTTATTATAATATATATACATTTCAGGAAATGATGACTATTTGCTCACTTCCTGTTTTAACATTTAAAATGAGCGTTTTTGAAACTGTCTCATTGTATCTCTGATGAAGCTGTGACAGGAGTCAAAACGCTTGTTTGTGTTGCAATAAATTTATGCGTTAAGGACATTTAAATTGCTTTGGCTTTTCTATTACAAAGTTTGCTTTCTGGATACAAGGTTGCCTGTATACGATTTTTCAACAGTTTTTGTTTCTTGACTACTTGTTTCGTGAGTTTTAATGGATACAGGCACTCCTGATAGTCCAGTTAGCCCTAATATTTTCGGGACAGTCTCACAGGAAAAGAACCTGAACAACATGGACATTCCATCTCTACTGGCAACGCTAACACAGAGGATTGAAGCGTTGCATTCACGTATTGACTCTATTGAACAGCGTGGATTGAATGTAACTAACACTACTACTGGTGCCGGCTTGACACTACATGCCGGCTTTAGCAACGAGGAGAGCTGTCCATCCCTTCCGGCAGCTCAATTGCTTCCTAATACATCATCTAGTGTTCAAACACAATTAGGTGGTGCCCACGTTGTGTCTAATGCCATTCCGGCTACTACGAGAGGGTCTGGTAACGTGTCCTCTGTTTCCAACATTCGTAATAGAGGTAACATGAGTTATGCGATGGTGACTAATGCTAACATAGAACCAATAACTGACAACAATTTACTTGAAGGTACAAACACGGCTATGGCGGATGTGGAAAGTTCCCCACTGTCTGACTGGATAAATAAAGAAAACCTGTTTACTTTCCTGTCTTCTACGACTAACCAGACTGACTCAGACAACAACCTTCGACCATCTATTGGCACTAACAGCATTAATGAAAAACTAAAGACATTTGACTTTAAGCTCCTTAGACTTAAAAAAGTGCAGCTTGAAGCAGCTTATTTCCGACAGTGTCTAGAGGAGAAACTTATACCGAAAGGCTTACGGAATAACTTTATGCCTTCTGGCCTTTTGGCAGATAAGTCTTTTTTCACTGATCTTAAATGTTTGTTTCAAGAACAAGGCTTTCAACTATTAAATATGATTGTAAAACATTATGATGTATACATACAGATACTTATAACTGATGTTAACAAATTGGACAGTGAAATTAAGAATGATATGACATTTTTACAGTTTAAGTACGACTATGAACGTATATTTTCCAGTATCGATGCCTTTATGGTGAAATTAAAAACTAATAAGAACAAGAAGCTAGTGAGGGACAGGGTAGCCTACCAAGATGAGAAGGCATACCCGAATTTACAATTTCGCCTTCCAGCTTCTAATACTAGTGATTCTAATATGTCTTCAACTGTTATAGATGAGGGCCATTTATTAGATGATGAAGTTGTTGAGAATCAACAAGAGATCCATCCAAGTCAGGAAGTGAGACGGAGTAATAGGATTAGGAGCAATAATAATATCAAATATACTAATAAAACAGGATATAATAAACAACCAACAGCTAATGTAACTAATAAGGGGGGGGTTTAGGTCAACAGAATCGGAGGAAGGTGGTGAACAGGAACAGGAAAACATAATACCACTAATAGATGGAACTATTGAATTGGGTAGTCAGCCATCCCTTCCTGTTATTCTCACTAACCAGAAGAAAGATTTTACTATTTATAATTTCTCCTCTTTAAGATTAGATTCAAGTCTCGTTGAACTACTGGCCCTTGGTTACACATTTGTCCCTAGTACTCCAGGGAATATAGCTAAAGTTCTTATAGACTTAAAATGCTTCACATGAAAACTAAATTTAAAAACGATTTTTAATAATGAAGCTGAATATGATCAAAATAAATTAAAGCTATCCAGTGTCTTCAATCCACCACTACAGACAAACTTACAGCTTTTTGAATCAATGTGTGAGGTGGATATTAGACATCTTTTCACTACCTTTAAAAGAAACACACAAACAATTGGACTAAATATTTCCATCGACCAACGGGAGTGGCTTAAAAATCTGAGGTTTCTTCCAGTCAGGTTTTTAAAACCGGATAAGGGGGGTGGTCTGGTGGTATTTGATGATTTTCAATATAAGGAAAGAATGTTCCAAGTACTTGATTCACCAGCCTATGAAACATCTTCTCTCAATGAGATTAATACTACACATGGTCGTATTAGAGGCTATTTTCGTGACCTTTTCCTATCTGGAAAAATAGACTTGGATACATACAACTTTATTGCCATCATACCACCTAAGACACCTGTGATGTTCGGAATACCGAAGATACATAAAGATGTAAAAAAACCCCCAATGAGGGCACTGATAGACGGAAGGTCGTCTATGACCTATCCATGCTCAAAGCTAATCGACAACACATTGTCAAACTATTCGAAATTGATACCAACAATTTGTAAAGACTCATGGTCTTTCCTATCTGATATTAATAATATTCTTTTTGATCCTGCCTCGAATTTTTTGACAATAGACGTTGTCGATTTATATACATCAATCCCCCACACAGAGGCGGTAGAATGGATCGAATTACTTCTAAAAGATTTAAATGCACCTCAGTCCGAAATTAATATGGTGACTGAATTGCTAGACATAGTGTCGTCTTCTAATTTCTTTTTATTCGACCAGCAATTCTACCTGCAAAAACGGGGAATAGCCATGGGCTCGCCTTGTGGGGCGAGCGTGGCTAATTTGTTTGTGGCCTTCTGGGAACAACACTTCTTAATGGCTAACCAAAATTTAATGAAGTATGTCAGTTATTACACAAGATTTTTGGACGACATATTCATCCTTTTTAAGGGTAGTGAAGAAGAAGCCAAAATTTTTGTAGATACACTTATTTCTACCACAGAATGTCTTAAATTTACATACAAATTTTTAAATTCTGTAGTTGATTATTTGGATGTTAGATTGTCTAAGGATTTGAGTAAAATGATTTACTATTCCACGATCTTTAGAAAGCTGACATACTGCAACTCCATCCTGCACTACACTAGTTTCCATCCACCGAAACAAAAGAGGTCCATTGTTAAGGGCCAACTTGTTAGAGCAGGAAGGATGTGCAGTACAATTGAAGATTTTAGACATGAATGCCGGTTTTTAAAAGATTTATTCACTAACCGGGGTTACCCTTTGTGTTTACTGGAGGAGCTAATCAATGAGGTTGATTTAAAACGGGTGGAAGGTATTTATAAACCTTTATTGAATCAGGTTTATAACACGTCTACTGTCACAGATATTGATGGTGACGTCCCTGAACTTTCTATTCTTAATAAACAGTCTGGAAGGAATTTTTCTTTGAGTTTCATTACTCAATATAATTTGAATTCACCGACCATATGGTCCATCATTTTGAAAAATTTGCATTTTATAGCTAACTCTTCTTCTTTATTAGATACTTTAGGAGCCCGCCCATATGTGATCTACAAAAGAGGAAGCAACCTTAAAGAACTGTTGCAACATACATCTGGTTTAAGTTCCTTTAATAGACTAAGGGGATCTTTAAAATGTGGTTTTTGCAATTGGTGCAAACTAATTACAACAGGTAACACATTTATGGTGAGGAATAGAAAATATTATATTCATCATAAGATTACCTGTGAAACAAGATCAGTCATTTATATTGCCTTATGTAATTGCTGTTCTGCGTTTTACATAGGCAAGACTGACCGTAAATTTAAGGAAAGGATATACCAACACTCATACGCAATTAAAAATTCTTTGTTGGAAAATGCATTAGCAAAACATGTTAACATTAACCCAGGACATAATTTTAGTTTCATGGGTATTGATCATGTAGCTCCTACTATAAGAGGAGGTCCTTTTTCCTTAATTCTTGAAAACTCAGAACTGGTATGGCAGTTAAAATTGGATGCATTCAGACCTCCGGGTCTGAATGAAAACTGCAACATTTCAGCTGTTCTGAAATTAAAGAGCTACTTTAGGTAATAATTTTAAAGTTTTTAACGTATTTTATTACATTTTTTGTGGTTAACTTTGTTCGGTTTGACTGATGCACTTAAACTATCTATTGAGTATTTTGTTTTACTTTTAGTATATTTTTTATATACATTTTTAACTGTATTGAAACGTCTTTAATACATTTATATAAGATTTATTAATACATTTTGTTATTAATGTAGTAGGTTTGGTTACTTTATTCTAGTCTCTTGTTGGAGTTTTTGATAAAATAATTTTTTTATTATAATATATATACATTTCAGGAAATGATGACTATTTGCTCACTTCCTGTTTTAACATTTAAAATGAGCATTTTTGAAACTGTCTCATTGTATCTCTGATGAAGCTGTGACAGGAGTCACGGCGAAAACGCTTGTTTGTGTTGCAATAAATTTATGCGTTAAGGACATTTAAATTGCTTTGGCTTTTCTATTACAAAGTTTGCTTTCTGGATACAAGGTTGCCTGTATACGATTTTTCAACAGTTTTTGTTTCTTGACTACTTGTTTCGTGAGTTTTAATGGATACAGGCACTCCTGATAGTCCAGTTAGCCCTAATATTTTCGGGACAGTCTCACAGGAAAAGAACCTGAACAACATGGACATTCCATCTCTACTGGCAACGCTAACACAGAGGATTGAAGCGTTGCATTCACGTATTGACTCTATTGAACAGCGTGGATTGAATGTAACTAACACTACTACTGGTGCCGGCTTGACACTACATGCCGGCTTTAGCAACGAGGAGAGCTGCCATCCCTTCCGGCAGCTCAATTGCTTCCTAATACATCATCTAGTGTTCAAACACAATTAGGTGGTGCCCGCGTTATGTCTAATGCCATTCCGGCTACTACGAGAGGGTCTGGTAACGCGTCCTCTGTTTCCAACATTCGTAATAGAGGTAACATGAGTTACGCGATGGTGACTAATGCTAACATAGAACCAATAACTGACAACAATTTACTTGAAGGTACAAACACGGCTATGGCGGATGTGGGAAGTTCCCCACTGTCTGACTGGATAAATAAAGAAAACCTGTTTACTTTCCTGTCTTCTACGACTAACCAGACTGACTCAGACAACAACCTTCGACCATCTATTGGCACTAACAGCATTAATGAAAAACTAAAGACATTTGACTTTAAGCTCCTTAGACTTAAAAAAGTGCAGCTTGAAGCAGCTTATTTCCGACAGTGTCTAGAGGAGAAATTTATACCGAAAGGCTTACGGAATAACTTTACGCCTTCTGGCCTTTTGGCAGATAAGTCTTTTTTCACTGATCTTAAATGTTTGTTGCAAGAACAAGGCTTTCAACTATTAAATATGATTGTAAAACATTATGATGTATACATACAGATACTTATAACTGATGTTAACAAATTGGACAGTGAAATTAAGAATGATATGACATTTTTACAGTTTAAATACGACTATGAACGTATATTTTCCAGTATCGATGCCTTTATGGTGAAATTAAAAACTAATAAGAACAAGAAGCTAGTGAGGGACAGGGTAGCCTACCAAGATGAGAAGGCATACCCGAATTTACAATTTCGCCTTCCAGCTTCTAATACTAGTGATTCTAATATGTCTTCAACTGTTATAGATGAGGGCCATTTATTAGATGATGAAGTTGTTGAGAATCAACAAGAGATCCATCCAAGTCAGGAAGTGAGACGGAGTAATAGGATTAGGAGCAATAATAATATCAAATATACTAATAAAACAGGATATAATAAACAACCAACAGCTAATGTAACTAATGAGGGGGGGGGGGTTTAGGTCAACAGAATCGGAGGAAGGTGGTGAACAGGAACAGGAAAACATAATACCACTTATAGATGGAACTATTGAATTGGGTAGTCAGCCATCCCTTCCTGTTATTCTCACTAACCAGAAGAAAGATTTTACTATTTATAATTTCTCCTCTTTAAGATTAGATTCAAGTCTCGTTGAACTACTGGCCCTTGGTTACACATTTGTCCCTAGTACTCCAGGGAATATAGCTAAAGTTCTTATAGACTTAAAATGCTTCACACGAAAACTAAATTTAAAAATGATTTTTAATAATGAAGCTGAATATGATCAAAATAAATTAAAGCTATCCAGTGTCTTCAATCCACCACTACAGACAAACTTACAGCTTTTTGAATCAATGTGTGAGGTGGATATTAGACATCTTTTCACTACCTTTAAAAGAAACACACAAACAATTGGACTAAATATTTCCATCGACCAACGGGAGTGGCTTAAAAATCTGAGGTTTCTTCCAGTCAGGTTTTTAAAACCGGATAAGGGGGGTGGTCTGGTGGTATTTGATGATTTTCAATATAAGGAAAGAATGTTCCAAGTACTTGATTCACCAGCCTATGAAACATCTTCTCTCAATGAGATTAATACTACACATGGTCGTATTAGAGGCTATTTTCGTGACCTTTTCCTATCTGGAAAAATAGACTTGGATACATACAACTTTATTGCCATCATACCACCTAAGACACCTGTGATGTTCGGAATAATCGAAGATACATAAAGATGTAAAACCCCAATGAGGGCACTGATAGACGGAAGGTCGTCTATGACCTATCCATGCTCAAAGCTAATCGACAACACATTGTCAAAATATTCGAAATTGATACCAACAATTTGTAAAGACTCATGGTCTTTCCTATCTGATATTAATAATATTCTTTTTGATCCTGCCTAATTTTTTGACAATAGGCGTTGTCGATTTATATACATCAATCCCCACACAGAGGCGTAGAATGGATCGAATTACTTCTAAAGATTTAAATGCACCTCAGTCGAAATTAATATGGTGACTGAATTGCTAGACATAGTGTCTTCTAATTTCTTTTATTCGACCAGCAATTCTACCTGCAAACGGGAATAGCCATGGGCTTTCTTGTGGCTAATTTGTTTGTGGCCTTCTGGGAACAACACTTCCTAATGGCTAACCAAAATTTAATGAAGTATGTCAGTTATTACACAAGATTTTTGGACGACATATTCATCCTTTTTAAGGGTAGTGAAGAAGAAGCCAAAATTTTTGTAGATACACTTAATTCTACCACAGAATGTCTTAAATTTACATACAAATTTTTAAATTCTGTAGTTGATTATTTGGATGTTAGATTGTCTAAGGATTTGAGTAAAATGATTTACTATTCCACGATCTTTAGAAAGCCGACATACTGCAACTCCATCCTGCACTACACTAGTTTCCATCCACCGAAACAAAAGAGGTCCATTGTTAAGGGCCAACTTGTTAGAGCAGGAAGGATGTGCAGTACACTTGAAGATTTTAGACATGAATGCCGGTTTTTAAAAGATTTATTCACTAACCGGGGTTACCCTTTGTGTTTACTGGAGGAGCTAATAAATGAGGTTGATTTAAAACGGGTGGAAGGTATTTATAAACCTTTATTGAATCAGGTTTATAACACGTCTACTGTCACAGATATTGATGGTGACGTCCCTGAACTTTCTATTCTTAATAAACAGTCTGGAAGGAATTTTTCTTTGAGTTTCATTACTCAATATAATTTGAATTCACCGACCATATGGTCCATTATTTTGAAAAATTTGCATTTTATAGCTAACTCTTCTTCTTTATTAGATACTTTAGGAGCCCCATATGTGATCTACAAAAGAGGAAGCAACCTTAAAGAACTGTTGCAACATACATCTGGTTTAAGTTCCTTTAATAGACTAAGGGGATCTTTAAAATGTGGTTTTTGCAATTGGTGCAAACTAATTACAACAGGTAACACATTTATGGTGAGGAATAGAAAATATTATATTCATCATAAGATTACCTGTGAAACAAGATCAGTCATTTATATTGCCTTATGTAATTGCTGTTCTGCTTTACATAGGCAAGACTGACCGTAAATTTAAGGAAAGGATATACCAACACTCATACGCAATTAAAAATTCTTTGTTGGAAAATGCATTAGCAAAACATGTTAACATTAACCCAGGACATAATTTTAGTTTCATGGGTATTGATCATGTAGCTCCTACTATAAGAGGAGGTCCTTTTTCCTTAATTCTTGAAAACTCAGAACTGGTATGGCAGTTAAAATTGATGCATTCAGACCTCGGTCTGAATGAAAACTGCAACATTTCAGCTGTTCTGAAATTAAAGAGCTACTTTAGGTAATAATTTTAAAGTTTTTAACGTATTTTATTACATTTTTTGTGGTTAACTTTGTTGGTTTGACTGATGCACTTAAACTATCTATTGAGTATTTTGTTTTACTTTTAGTATATTTTTATATACATTTTTAACTGTATTGAAACGTCTTTAATACATTTATATAAGATTTATTAATACATTTTGTTATTAATGTAGTAGGTTTGGTTACTTTATTCTAGTCTCTTGTTGGAGTTTTTTTGATAAAAATAATTTTTTTATTATAATATATATACATTTCAGGAAATGATGACTATTTGCTCACTTCCTGTTTTAACATTTAAAATGAGCGTTTTTGAAACTGTCTCATTGTATCTCTGATGAAGCTGTGACAGGAGTCACGGTGAAAACGCTTGTTTGTGTTGCAATAAATTTATGCGTTAAGGACATTTAAATTGCTTTGGCTTTTCTATTACAAAGTTTGCTTTCTGGATACAAGGTTGCCTGTATACGATTTTTCAACAGTTTTTGTTTCTTGACTACTTGTTTCATGATTTTGTGAGGGGGGGAAGGGCAGCAAACTCAGACAGCCCTGGATGGCACAAACTCTAGCTATGCCACTGATTAGTAGGCCATGGAGAATGACTTTGGAGGTCCTAGCATGCTATAATATTCTTTTACTACGATTAGAATATTGCCTACCATTAAATGACCTATGTTTATCACAAAACCCACATACTGCAAGTCACCAAAAACAAAATCCTAAGGTTCATCATCTTCTTCCTTCTTAGTGAACATCATTGCTACACATTTAAAATATGGTTACCAATCACTATAGGGTCTGGGGCCATATTTTGGTTGCCTGTTCGTCAGTTTGTGTTTGAAAGTTGATATCCCACAAAGCGATTAGAGTGGGTGGGATTATATAGTTTATGCAAATTTTATGTTAATCAGTGTACAGCTTTGTACCTATTTTTCATGGACCTTTGTCCAGATTTTTGATGCTTCCAGGTTGAGAGCTGCATCCACATTCATAGCCTTCTCATCTGCAGCTGGACAGGAGATAAACATTTATGCATACCTGTCGATCACATACTCAGGCTGGACTTTGGTAAACACTAATTGATACTGACATTTACACACTGCTAGGACATTCTGTGCCCATGTGTCATAGATCCACTGGTCCAAGAGCTCCCTCTCCCTATGCCTGAGGTTAGCGAAATGGTACTGTTCCTGCTCACCAGTTTGAGGGATGCCAGTAGCACTGGTGAGATCACATGCGAGATGGTCCCAGGCCTCCGCTTTATATTGTGAGCCCTGGTATTGGCCCTGCAGCAGTCTCTCCTCGTGTACTTTCACTAGGAGTCCAACCATGACTCTGGACTCCTGGATGGCCTAGCGCTGCACCTGAAAGCACACACCTTCACCTATGCCAGCCATAGTGCCTGCAAAGATCAGCTACAACTGGTTATGGCTGTATTCCCACCTGCCCCATTTAAATAGTGCTATATTCCCACCCTTTGCTGTCATTGGACCATTTTGAAAAGGTTACACTCCGCTAAGCAGTGCGGGAAATCCGCTAAGCTGGTTTTAACACTGCTTAAAGGAAAAGTTATTCAGCAGTGTTTAAATGTACGTAAATCGACTTAGCTGAGCTACCTGCTGCTTAGCAATCACATCTTAGCAATTGTTACACTTGCTAAGCATTGCTGAGCATTGCTCATTATTGCTCACTTTTAATTTTTTAATATATCAGAGGACTGCTTTCATTTAAGTGTATATCATATACTTTACATGACATCCCTCTATGTGCTTTCCTTACATCGGCAAGGATTGTGACTATACTGTATGGGGCACTTGTGTATTCATGGGTAGTTTCATATGTTATATGCACTCACACTTACATTGTACACTACCCTGGTTGGTAAAAAAACAGATGCTACATAATTTAAGTTTACAAAAATAATTTTAACATTACTTTCTCATAGAAAAAATAAGTTGCCTGTCTTGGTACTCAAACCATGAATGCCTACATGTAAAGCTGGGACTCTAACCACTACCCTATCTTGGCTTGGAAATTTCACCTATATATTTGCATTTATCTCCTATGGGATGTTTAAGCTATGGTAAGCAGAGGGCCATAATGTGCACACCTGCTTAGCTATGCTTAAACATTCCTTACTCTAGGAAAAAAAACATAAAATTATATTATGTTATATAAGTGAGTTTTGTGGTGTTCTGACAAGTTATTGAGGACTGCAACTGGGAAATAATGGCATTCATTTGGCTTTCAGGCTTCTATCCTTCAGGGGCTCCTGCTAATACATATCCTGTTTTCTGGCATACATTTGCTTTCAGACCTCTATTCTTCAGTAATTCATGATAATGCATGAATATACAAGGCGCGCTGCTGTGCTATATGGACATGAACCACTCCATGCAAGAATAGTGCTATTCTTGCATGGAGTTTATTGAATCCAGGGGCTCATTTATTTTGTGCACTAGTTCATATTCTTCAAAACTAAGTATCTAGATATTCCAATACAACTTAAGATCACAGTCCTGTAATTCTACATAGGTTCATAGGTTCATGCTAGGCTATCTGCCCTGGGGCAATTATAAGCCTAGCCCGATTCTGTATGGCTTACGCCACCCCTTGATTTGAGTATACTGTGCCCTTTTTAAGGTTTAGTTTACTGTCCCTCTGTCTAATAGTGACACGGGAGTAATCCCTGGGACAAACCTATGATCCCCCATCCACCTATCGAAATTCTTCTTGAAGAGATTCAGTGAGGTGTTCTGCCTCACATGAACTGGAATTCTATTCCAGAGTGAAGGGAGCCTCTGGGTTATGAACCTGTCCCTCCAGCAAGTTCTATTTATTTCTGTGCTGAGGTTCAAGTCCCTCGAGCGTGTGGCTCTAAGGGATTTAGATTTACTGAGGTGGAGCATGTCCATTAATTCTGGATTTGACATAGCTTTGTATGTCAGGCATAGATTGCCTCGAAGTAGGCGGTATGCAACTGAGTAGAGCTGGAGTTTTTTTAACCGAGCAGCATATGACATCTGTTTGAGACCCTTGATCCTCTTGGTGAGATACTTTTGGGGTCTTTCTAATTGCTGCAGGTGTCGGGTAAGGTACATCCCAAAAGGGGCATTGTATTCTATGATGGGCCTGATGAGGGATGAATAAAGGGGCACGATTACCTCTCTTGATCTAGATGTGAAACCCTTCGTGATGAGGTGGGCTATGTAGAAGGTCTTTCTAACCACTTTGGCAATGTGGTTTTCAAAGGAGAGATTGCTATCAACTTGGGTCCCCAGGTCCCTAATAACTTTCTCTGTACTTAATGGGTTTCCACCTATGTGGTAATTTGTGGGCACATTGTTTTTGCCAAAGGGTATGACTATACATTTTTTGGCATTTAGCTTTAAACCATGGTAGTTATCTGTCTCTGTGAGACCTTTTTGAAGGATGTTTGTGTCAGCTGGAGAGTTGATTATGGCACCCAGTTTGCAGTCGTCTGAGAACTTGGTGAGCCATAGTCCTCCCATGTTTGCCTGTACCTCGGAAAAGTATATACTGAACAAGAGTGGTCCCAGGACAGAACCCTGTGGGATGCCACTTGTGACCGGTTTCGAGTCTGACATGGCTCCAGCAACTCTCACTCTGTGGGTTCTGTCTTTGAGCCAGTTTAAGCTGGATAGCTTATCTATGATGCCCGAGTGGGGTATTGTGTCAAATGCCTTTGCAAGGTCCAGATAGGCTGTGTGGACTACCTTCCCTTCATCAATGGCTTTGGTGACTGTTTTGAAGAAGTCAACCAGGTTCAAAAGGCAGGATCTGCCCTTGACAAAGCCGAACTGGGTAGGATCTAGTGTCTGTAGGTCCCCAATGTCTTTGTTTATGAGCTCCATGATGATCCTCTCCATAGCCTTGCAGACTAAGCTAGTCAGGCTTATGGGGCAATAGTTACCAGGGTCCGTAGAGGCTCCACCTTTGTGGAGTGGGACCACTGTTGCTGTACGCCATTCTGTGGGCACATATCCTGTAGTGAGGCTGAGATTGTGTAGCTGTTTTATTTGAAGGATTAGTTCCTCTTGGAGTTCATGTAGGACGCAACCTGAGATGCCATCTGGTCCCATGGAAGCAGTGTTTTTTGCTTTGGAGAGGGCAGCCTTCACCTGAGCATCAGAGATGTTTGGGAGGCAGCCTTCTGCCGGGATAGATACTTGCTCTTTTGGGGGGGGGGAGAAGTTTGCACTGAACCTGTCTGCCAGGATATTGGCAATGTCTGTGGGTTCAGTGTATTTTTTGTCGTTTAGAATCAACTCAGAACAAGTCTGGGAGTTGCATCCCAGGTTTCTAACATAACTGAAAAAAGCCTTATGATTGTCTTTGGTGTCCTGTGCAATTTTTCTCTCGAAGCTGGCCTTGGAGGATTTTATGAGGGATCATAATTTTTGCTAGTACTGATCAGAGATGCCTTCCCTATTAGGGATTTTGCTCTATCATGTAGTAGCTTCCTCCTTCTGTTGTACAGTTTATTTATGGCAGGGGTCCACCAGACTGGATGCCTGCCTTTGGATGATTGGGTCTTGGTTTTGTTTGGGATAGCATGATCCATGCATTCCTGGAGATGTCCATAGAATGCATTTATATAGGATTCTGCAGTTTGGGCCGTAGTTTCCACTGGCCCTGGGGCCTTGAAGGATTCCACTTCGGTTTTGAGAAGTGAGAAGTTCACTTTTGAGAAGTTTTTCACTGTGGTTTTCTGGGCTGGGGGTGGGGTTGGGATGTGGACATCCAGTAAAATTAATTTATGGTCTGATCTTACCAATGAGGGATATAATTCTGGTGTGGAGCATAGAGTCCCCATGTTGGTAATGATCAGGTCTAGTATGTTGTCCACTCTTGTGGGAGTGGTGACTAGTTGTTCCATAGCATTTGAGTTTATAATTTCCAGGAATCTTTGGGCTAAGGTGCTGGGGCTTGAGTAGTGCTCCCAGTCAATGTTTGGGTAGTTGAAGTCACCCAATATAATGGTGTTCGGAGAGATCTTCACGTTCTCCAATGTTTTCAGGAAAGCCGAGTGGGATTCCTGACTTTGAGAGGGTGGTCTGTAGGATGCTATAAACTGAAAAGCAGTCTTGCCCACTGTTAGTTGCACATGGATGGACTCCGATACTTTGTGCAATGCCACTAACCTGGAGGTGTGGATATCCTTGATAAATATGGAAACTCCCCCTCCTTTTGTGGTTCCGTCTGGGTTTTGGGGCCGAAAAGCATGATATGAGGTATAGCCTGGTAGTGCTGAGGTGCTCTCTGGAGCCTTGAATCAGGTTTCTGTCACTGCACAGATATCAATGTTCTCCATACTGAGGAGAGCTTCGAGTGCGTGCATCTTGAGGTTAAGACTTCTGGCGTTTAGCAGCATTACCCTTAGTCTCTTGTTCCTTGTTCTGTCTATGGGGGTGGGTTTGACTTTTGAGCCTTGCCTAAAAAAGGCACTATGGGGTGGCAAGAGCCTTTGCCAATATCCGAAAGCCCAGTGGTGACAGGTGCAAGCCATCCCTAGCGAAGCAATGTGGCTTGTCGAGCATGTCATCCCAGGCTGACAGACACTGGATCCCCTTTGAATGACACCAAAATTTTAGCCAATTGTTAAAATCGATCATTTTGTCTTTGTACTGTGGCATCATTCTAGGTGAGGGTAAGATGCTGCTCAAGGTCAGGGTCATACCAGCCTGGGCTACATGATCAGAGAGCTCCTCTATGTCTCTTTTCATGTAGTCCAGGGAGGTATGTCTCAGGTCATTCACACCAGCATGTACAATGACTGATTCATATTTGTATTTGCTTTGGAGTGACCTGAGTGCTTGCGTTATGTGGCGGATCCTAGCACCCAACAGGCAGCTCACCATGACCTTCTCTTTATTCAGCCTGGTGAGTGGGACATCAGTGTGTCTGACAATAGAGTCACCTATTACAAGAGTATCAGGTGTGTTATTCAGCCTTAAGGGCTGTGACTGCTTGGCACACTGACTTTGTGGGCTATGTGTTGTGCGTGTTTTGTTTTGAGGTAGCGTTTGCTTGGATGTCTGCTTTGGAGGTCTCTGTTGCTTAGGTAGATTTTTATTTAGAGCCTCCGAGTATGTTTCTGTGTATTTATGTGTTTGGTTCGCTGATGAGGTGGGACTATGTGATACTTGAATTGTGTTGTGTGAGGTTACCTTCTCCTCCTGACTGGTTACACCAGTTTTGAGATGAGAGAGCTCAGCCTCCAGTTTGGCTAAATAGTTGCATCTCTCACGTATATTTGAACCTGTTTGGAGGAGGAGAGGGTTGTCCATGTACATGAGACAGTTGTAACATTGCCTCAAAATTCCCAGATTCACCAGCTGGACTGGAGAGGAAACCATTGACTGACCTTTGGACATGCTAGAGTGATATAGGGAAACTGAATTTAAGACGGACCAATAGAGGACAGGGTAATCGTAGAGAGTATAAGAGTAAGTAGTGCTTATGGTTTAATAGTGCTTATGGTTTAATAGTGCTAACTTGTAGAATTACTTAATTGGACCAGTGAAGGGCCTTAGAATGAGAATATGGTGTTTAAATTGAGAGATAGAGCAGTTCTAAGGGAAAAAGTGAAGAGCAGACTTTGTGGAGCCAGGAATAGTTTAAACCCAATTAGGCGGCGCTGCAGCGGCAACCAGGTTTTAAGAGAGGAAGATGAAGGAGTTTTGGAATTGACCCAAAATGGCCAATAAAACTACAGTTTCAAGTCAGTAACCACTCCCACAGGGGCAGGCAGGCTGCTCAATGTTTTTCACTGCCACTGATCAACAGAGAGACTTCCCTTTACCCAAGCAAAAAATGGCCTCACAGAAACGTACAAACAGTTCAAGAACAGCAAGCCTGTAACTGAACTTTTTTAAATCTCAGAAAAGTGGGAAAAAAGCAAGATTTTTTTTTTGTTTTTTCAGAGATAGCAGAGGTTCACAAGTATCAACAAGTTATAACAGTGCAGTAAATGACCCTACACAAGAGTGCTAGGCCAAAGACAGATAAAATGCAAGTTTTGAGAAAAAAACGATTTTAAAAATAAGTGCAAACAGGAAATTCAGTAAACAGCTCTAGGTTGTGCTCTAAATACAGTTACTAATGCAGAAATCAAGTTTAACAAGCCAGAAAATGCTCAAAATAGGCGGCTATGCAGAAAAACTTAGCAAATAAACAGAGGAAAAATACTTAAAATCTCAAAAGTGTCTCCTTTCTTCTCTCAGCATTTTCTCCTCTTGGTGGGTGCCTCACCAACAGCCAACAAGCCTGAAAAGACACCAAAACCACGAGGCAACCAGGTTTTAAGAGAGGAAGATGAAGGAGTTTTGGAATTGACCCAAAATGGCCAATATAACTACAGTTTCAAGTCAGTAACTACTCCCACAGGGGCAGGCAGGCTGCTCAATGTTTTTCACTGCCACTGATCAACAGAGACTACATAACTAAATAAACACCCTATTAACCTTTGAAAACAAAATAAATTCTTTACATGCCTTCAAACATTAAACTCACTTACAGTAAACTAATAATCAAAGACAAAAATCACATTTGCTCAAAGTAGTTGTAGTTTTGTGGGTTAGATACAAATGCAAAGTAATATAAGCAGTGATAACTGTATCAGTAGAGAAGTCATTATATGCAGATAATTTTATATACACTTGGTCAGTGTATAACTTATTATATATAAAGTGCACGTCTAGATATCATAAGTAAATATGCTGAACTCAGAGAAATACTTCCGGTCCATTACCCTAGAATAAAATGCATTTTTTACAAGAATGCACTGTAAACTTGACAATAAACAGAACCTCAAGACAGTGATTTTGAACACATTTTCTCTTCAGTAATCAGTTTACCAATAATAAAAGTCCAGAAAAACAATGAATGTATACAGCACATTTCATAATCTGAAATTTTGTGGCTCATGGAAACATTTGGACAGTACTTCTATTAATTTATTTATTTAATTATTTGTTAGCCAGGTAGGTAAGCTTGTCAAAGAAACATTTCAGCCACAACCTTCATAATTCATAATAAGACAACAATGATTGTAATCCATTAAAATCAAGTAAAATATAAAATATATATCAAGTATAACTAAAGAATTTAAGAGAATTATAATAACCATACAACAATCAGTATTTAAAATGCATAAATACAAGCTCATAATCCTGAAAGAAACCAGATAAAGTGAAACAAATGTTCATAGATTTGTCTTGGTTAGATATCCTCTCTAATGTTTGACACAGCATCTTTACACACACACACACACACACACACACACACACACACACACACACACACACACACGCACACACATATTTTAAAGAAATGTTAATCCACCTTTGGCATTTTCCTGGGAAGGGGAGGTAAATATCCATGTGGATATAGGGAAGATGTATAGATTCTACACAGAAGGCATGCAAGCTAAGAATTAAACTGGAGAATCAAGCACTGAGAGCAATCATTGCTAACCAATGCATCATTGTACCACCATACAGCATTACAGCTGACTTCTGTTGTTATACAGATGGAGCAGAGATGGACCACATGACACTGACTGACTGTGTGGATACTTCAGACTGAAAAAGCAGGTACCTGCAGATAATTCTGTCTCTTGTGCATGCTTACTTCCTTGCAAGGCCAAGAATATCTGTGACTATGCAAGGAAAGCTTTTGACCCTTGACAAAACTTATTTGATAGGTCATTAAAATAGAACCTGATAATCTGAGGTACTACCTGCAGAATTGCTGGAACTAACACTGTGACACTGCTACCCTGATGGCTTATAATTTGTTTTGTGCTAGGCCTGAAGAATTTATTTACGTAGTGCACCCACAGATGTAGCTGAAGTAGATATGGGTTCCTTCCTAACTGACTCTGGTAACACCCCTATTAGGCCTAACACACCAAGGTGGCAAGAGTGACAGATTTTTTTCAAGGTGACACATCCAGATTAAAAGGCAATAGCACATCCACAAACTATTTCAACATTCAACAGTGCACCAGTTAGCAATAAGGCAAGGTGAGATATGCATGAAATGAAACCATACATCCACCTCTTCCCCAGAACTCAACAGAAAAGGTCTTGACATTCAAACATGCACAAAGAAGGCAATATCACTGAGCAGTAAAGCGTTATAATGCAGCAATACAAACACAGGAGAAAAATGCAATGTCATTAGGCAATAAAAGAGTTATAATACAGCAATACAGATATGAGAAAATGCAATGTCATTCAGCAGCAATATTCTTGACGGCAACCGTACTAATACGAGAAAAATGCAATGTCATTGAACAATGAAGATTTATAATACAACAATACAAATATGAGAAAATACAATGTCATTGAGCAGAACTAATACCTTCAACCCCCTTGATCAATTCTAAAAAAAAAAAAACAACTATGAAACACTCTATTGTGCCCTGTTCACTGGCCAGTGACTACTTACAGCCTTGCTGCTGGCATGATGGGGCCCAAGTTGTAGCTCATACGGATCCCAGTTATTTGCAATCTACAAAGCATTTGGGGGGAAATCCACAATCTTATAAAAATATAAAATGATGGCCAAAGCCTTTCACCACTCCATCCAAAATATCCTAGTGACCAGGCAGCATGCTCCCTCTGATGAGAAAAGTAGAAAAATCACCTGCCAGAACTCTGGTAATCACCTATGGCTTCTCTGTACTAGGCTCAAAGGAACTCCTTTCTTGCTGAATCATATGCAGGTGTGGAACTACTGGTTTCAGACTTCTCTCCTGATTCCACAAAATACCATCATCCAAGATTTCAGAAAAAGACAGACACAATCTGCTACTTCACTTCTCCCCAAAGCACTAGAAAAGAAAATCCAGTCATGCTGCAAGGCCCATGTTCCCTTCAGCTCACTGTTTCAGTCTTCCCTCCTTCAGCTAGTATTCCAGTCTCGTCTTTCACTTTCAAAATTGTCTTTTATATTCCTGAAAAGAGCTCCACCTTGTGGTGTAATGAAAAACTACAGTCTATTACTTCTACAATGAAATACAGTGGGAGCTACACTCTCACCCCACTTGAAAATCTTGGATCCCTCCAAGTCAAAGGTAGATTAACAGCAAAATATTTAGAAGCACTAATGCACCATCAACTGAACAATATTTTTGCATTCAAAAGGTACATTCCACCAAGGGTAATCAGCCTTATGCGTAACTTGGGAAGGGGTGTCACCACTGGAGTAGGAGGCATAGGGATTATGGGTGCAGACTCTATGATGAGCTGTGGTCACAGGATTCTGTGTACTATGTCCCAAACTGTTATATGGCTCTGCAGTTTTGTTTCGGAAGAGACAGCTAAGGGATTTTGCTCAGAAGGTTTGTCACCCACATCACATTCAGTGTCCAGTTCTTTAGTAGGCATATTGTCTGCTTCTAAGATCTCCTCTTATATGACTTCACTTTCATTTTCCATAACGGCATGACTGTCCTTGGCACTATTTTCTGAAGTTTGCATAGCAGGGCCTCCATCAGTATCAGGTTCTGTACGAAACACAGAAACATTACTCAGTCTATTGTTAGGTCTGGGCTGCTCAAAATGATAAGGAACAAATTCCGGTGAATTTACATTGAGATTACAGCCCATGGGGTCTTGAACATCCTCATAAAAAAAAACTCACTGAAACCCCAGTCATCATCACTGTCCTTCTCTCCTTCAGCAGGAGGGAGCATAGGCTCTTGAACATTGGTGGGGATAGTTCCTCTCCACCTTAGCCTTCTGGATCGCCTTGAGTTAGGCTTCCGCTGAGCCATTCTGGTTTCTGGATTCATGAGTCTCACTGATTTTGCCAAAGGCATTAATTTGTTGTGGTGCCAGGTTTTAATGGGTCCTTCTTTCCCCTCAGGGCAAACTTTATAGACAGGGATATTAGGTAGCTGAGAACAAATTATGTAAATCTCCGATCCCCAGTTATCAGCTAGTTTATGCTTTTCTTGTAGTTCCATATTTCTCAAAAGAACTCTGTCCCCTGGCTTCAAGTCATGCATCTTTACTTTTTTTTTGTCATAGTGAGCCTTGTTTCACTGATGTCTTTGTCCTGTTGATTTTTCAGCAAGCTCATAAGCCTGTCTGAGGGTCTTCTTGAGTCTCTCCACATAACTGCCATGAGATCGCACTAGTGTATCATCAGCTGTGACTCCAAAGGTGACATCAACAGGAAGATGAGCTTCTCTTCCAAACATTAGGAAGTAAGGCGAGAGTCCTGTAGCATCATTTTTAGTACTGTTGTAAGCATGCACCACTGTGGCTACATGTCTACTCCATTGACTCTTCTTCTCAACAGATAGTGTCCCCAGCATGTCTAGTAAAGTTCTGTTGAAATGCTCAGGCTGAGGATCCCCTTGAGGATGATAAGGAGTGATGTGGCTTTTTTGGACTCCCAACAGAGTGAGTAGTTCATGGACAAGCTTGCTCTCAAAATCATGTCCTTGATCAGAATGTGTTAGAAAAATATGTATTTAAATATATGTGAAATGCTAGTTTAAAAGCAAGGTAGTTTATAATGCATTTTATTCTATTAATCATATAACAGAAGGGATAAAATTCATGTGTAAATGCAAGTAGCTTCTGAAACTGCAGTGTGCTTTGACCCCTGACCCTGGCAGCTGCCAGCTCAGCAAGCTTAATGTTATGCTTTTCATAAGTGATTATCTGCTGGGTCAGGAAATTAAAATGTGTAAATCTTCCGCTCCTTCCTGATAAGATAACGTGTCCTTGTAAATAATTAAATCTTCCTTTCCTGATGTAGTAACTTGTCCCTGAAAGATAAAAACACAGCTGGTGGGAAAGTGAAACAGTGAACAAAGAGGTGAATTTAAAGTCTGAATCTGCTATTGTATTCAAACTGATATGAGACCTTTAAGAAGTAACTTTACAGAAAGACATTATGACTGGCCAGCTGGATAGCAAGGCCGTATTGTATCTAAAGGAAAAGTTTTTTTTAAATGTACTGCATCAGCATTATTAGATGAATAGAATACTGTTAGTAAAAGTGATGTAGATGCCTTGTGACTAACCACGTCAGTAAGGTGGGCATAACTTGAATGTAAACACTATAAAATATTCTGTACTTCCTGCATCATGTCAGACAAAATTCTGTACTTGTATGGTTTTTTGCCTCCTGGTGTACACTAGTAAACTTTTGAATCTGAACCTCCTGTGTATTGAATTCTGATTTTTTATTTAACAGTTTGGTCCTTTCGAGACGGAATTCCCTTGGTAAGCTGCAGATCAGAGTGTATCGGTGGTCGAATACTGCGCAGGAGAAGTTACCAAAATGGTTCTTCTTGAGTGAAAAGACCTCCGACTGAATTGTCGTGTGTAAAGAGGCTGGCCACTTTCTGATCTGTGGCCGAAGAGTGGAATTAGAATGAATTTCAGAACCAGGAGGCTCAGGTAGGAAGAATTTGCCTTTTTTCTCTTTTAGATCAGGGACTAGGTTACAGTATATTATTGTCAAGATTTGTTTTGCAGATCAGGGACAAAAGGAAGTACTGTATATTTTGTCATAGATCAGGGTAACAGAATAAGGTAGACAGTTATTCTAGATAAACTGTAAACAGGAACTAAGAAATTGACATCACGTGATAAAAAAGGGTTACGTAACATTTTCTTTGACATGGGTAATCAGTGCACTAAAACCTCACAAGATCCGCCCCTAACCGAAGACGCAAAATACATGCAATTACAGCGTGCTGATAATGTTAGGTATTATACGAAATGGGTTAACAAATATGAATTTGATGGTAAACTAGATAAACTTACACTAGTTAAACTCCTTAAACAGCTTAAATCTGATGCAGGAGGTCAGGCAAAAAAGCAACGCCAACTAGGCATACCTCAAGCACACAGGTGGATTGAGGAAGCAAATCGTAGGGAACAGAAGCTTAAAAATTCAAAAACATTATTTTTAGACAAAGAGGATAATAACTTGGTAATAGCTACAGCTCCTCCTCCTCCTCCCTTACCCCTCCTTACCCTTTTCAGGATATGAAGCGAGTGGACAGGCTGGTCCGCCTCCGTTATCCTGAAGTTTCAGTAAGACCACAACCATTTGTTAGAGATCCTATTGAGACTAGGTCTCGAACACGTAAAACACATAGGGACACAGAATCATACCAAATAGAGAGAAATCTACAGGATGAGAGTGAGGAAGAAATATGCCCACTTATAGAAGTTCCAAATCCTCAGGCAGGACAGGAAGGGCAGGATCCAACACTCTTAGTATATAGACCATGGACACCGGAAGATATCCGGAAGGCTACTGAGGGAATCCCCCATCCGAAAGTTAATTTTACGAAATTTTTAGAAGATTTACAAGGCATGAGGTTAAGTTACCACTTGAATGGGGAAGAAGTAGAAAAGTAGTAAGACAAATTATAGGTCCAGATTGGCACATGATTTGTGGCACCTGGAATCCTCGTAATGCAGAACTTAGGCCACTCCCACATAGTGACGCAGAGTTAGACAACAGAGTGAAAGGTCTGACAGACAGAATCTCTGAGAAATGGAAACCTAGAGCAGACTGGACTTGCATTAATCAATGCATACAACAGGAAAATGAGACAATAGATGGATATTATGCTAGATTATTAGAATGCTTTAATAATCATAGCGGTATGTCGGTTCCTGAGAACCAAACAACTGATTCCCGTATGAACAACAATTAAAAATGCATTTTGAAAGGTTGCATTGCACCTATTAGTAGCTTCATTACGAAGCATATGATAGATCATCGAACAGGAGGCTACAAGCCTTACTCGAATACGCTAGACATGCTGAGAGACATTTTAATAGTAAAAAGAAAAGAAGGCAAGTCTTCACTGCTGAAGATGGAGCTGAAGTATTTGTATTGCAGTCAGGTGAAAAGGGCAAGAAGAAGAATGCCCAGGGAAACAAGCAGTCTGACAAACGATCAGAAGATTTTGAAGAGAGGAAAAAGAGAGGTGAATGCTTCAAGTGCGGAAAGAAAGGGCATCTAGCTAGGGACTGTAAACAAAATAAGAAAGCAACGACGGAAGATAAAGGGGATGAGGACTGACTATATGATAGTGAGGATACATCATATGAAAGTCAGGAATCACCAGTAACAGCTAGAATAGAAAAGACAAATGCCAATGTAGTAGAAGGAGTAGAGGAAGTACAAATTGACTTAGATGAAAATGGAAATGAAATTTTAGATTTAGCATTGTTGAGCCTGGAGCTCTACCTAGCAGATACAAAACCAGAAGTGACACTTCTGGTGGAGGGAAGGGAAGTCAAATTCCTGTGTGACTCAGGATTGTCACGGACTTTGATACACCCCTCCAAGTTACCAGAACATTCCGAATCACCTGATTATATATTAGTAAAAGCAGCAAACGGACAGCTATACAGGGAGCCACTCTCCCATGATATAGCAATAACTGACCCTGTTTCAGGTATGACCCAGAGAAGTAAAATAGTTGTTTCTGCAAAGTGTCCAGTAAACCTATTGGGCAGGGACCTTATGCAGATATTTGGCATAGCAGTAGTTCCAACTGTACAAGGTATGGAGGCACAGAGACAAATGGATACCTTTGTAGTGCGATCGGAGGGTGAAACCTTTTATTGGTACAGCCAGGACCTAGTCACGACTGGTCCAGGGGCAGTGACCGAGGAGCTGATGAACGTAGCCATCAGTAAAGCCCCCTCCCTTGACACTGATCAACAGCATTTGTTACACTGTACTCTATATTACTGTACCACACCAGGACCTGATAGAGAGTATGAGCAAAAACTGTTTAGAAATCGTGCAACTAGATTGGTTTTGCGTACTTTGTACTGGGATACTGAGGGGAACAGTGTAGTTAGCTGTTCATTACCTCAAGAATTCCTTGCATTGTATAGATCAAATCGGTTGCCACATGTCAGCCTGACAAAGAACAAAAGTGTTAAATGGGCAGACTTAGGAGAAAAAGTAGCAAGATGGGAGAAACAGACTGATTTAGAACTGTCAGGACAAGGGATACAAAAACAAAAACTGAATTGGTTGACACAGACACATCCAGCTGTACACTTGCAATCTAGCGAGGACAGCTGATTAGCATTTTTATTAGAAGAAGAAGAAAAGGCCTTGTGTGAAATTCCAACAACTCTGTGGTCAACAGGCAAGTCAGATGTAGGACTTATTTGAACAGCAGGACCAGTTACAATTACCCCAAAGTCAGCTTTTAGACCACAGAAAAGACAATACCCTTTGAGAAAGGATGCAGAAATAGGAATTAAGCCTATAATAGCAGCATTACTCAAAGAAGGAGTACTGGTAGAATCTCCTGATTCACCATGTAATACACCCCTATTTCCTGTTAAAAAGCAAATGGGGAATGGCGGATGGTACAAGATTTACAAGCTGTGAAAATAATGCAGTAATACCTAGAGCACCTATGGTGCCAGACTCACATACCTTGTTAAATGATTTAGAACTGCAACAGAAGTATTTCTTTGTGGTAGATATTAGCAATGCTTTCTTTTCAATACCTATACATCCTGATAGTCAATATTGGTTTGCATTTACATTTCAGGGTAAAAGGTATACATATACTCGACTACCACAGGGATATTGTGAGAGCCCAACAATATTTGCACAAGAAATGGCTAGCAACCTGGCAGGGTTTACCCCACCGGGAGGAAGTCAAATTCTACTTTACGTAGATGACATCTTGCTAGCAGCCCCACCCAGCAACAGTGCAGGGAGGATACAGTAGCATTATTGAAATTTTTAGCAATACAAGGACACAAAGTAAACAAAAGTAAGTTACAACTTTGGAGAAAACAAGTTAGATACTTGGGATATGTAATATCCAATGAAGGTAGAATACTAGATGAGGAAAGAAAAACAGCAATTTTGCAAGCACCCAGACCAACAACCAAGAAAGAAATGATGTCTTTCTTAGGTACAACTAATTTTTGTCGGAGCTGGATACCAAATTATGCTTTGGAATCTGCTCCACTGACTGATTTGATATATAAGACACCAATGGCAGCACAAGATATTTTACAATGGACAACAGAAGCAGAAACGTCTTTCTGCAGGTTTAAGCAGTTGATAGCTTCTTCATTAGTTTTAGGACTTCCAAATTATCACAAACGTTTTTTTCAGACCGTAGATTGTAAGCAAGGGTACATGATGTCAGTATTGACGCAACAACATGGGGACAAGCAACGCCCCATAGCTTACTATTCATCACAGTTAGACCCAGTGGCGATCTTTGCCTCACTGTGTACAAGCAGTAGTTGCAGCTGCAATGGCAGTACAGGCTTCGGCCTCAGTGGTGTTATTTCACCCTCTCACATTGAGAGTGCCTCATGCAGTTGCAATAATTTTACTACAAGAGAAAATGGCATACCTTTCTCCTGCTAGACATCTTTCATGTATGACTATACTGCTGAGCCAACCTCATATGACAATTGAACGATGTACGACATTGAATCCATCAACATTACTTCCAACTCCTGCGGAGGGCACACCACACAGCTGCCTGCAGGAAATTGAACAGTTAGCTTTACCTAGACAAGATCTTACAGATATGCCCTTGGATAATGCTGAGGTGACATATTACGTGGATGGCTCATGCAGAAGGGGTCCTACAGGGAAGAATCTGGTGGGATATGCAGTAGTTACAGACACTGAAATTTTAGAAGCTCAATCCTTACCACACAACTTATCTGCACAAGCAGCAGAGTTGATAGCTTTGACGAGCATGTACTTTAGCAAAAAACAAGTGTGTAAACATATATACTGACAGTCAGTATGCTTTTTCTACAGTACATGTATTTGCACAACAATGGAAAAATAGAGGAATGATTACATCCAGTGGAAAACCTATTAATCATGCGCAATTTATTTTGGAGCTATTAGAATCTATTCAGTTACCTACCAAAGTAGCTATTTGTAAATGTGTAGCTCATACAAAACAACAGGATAAGATTTCAAAAGGTAATGCACGAGCTGATGCAGCTGCAAAGCAAGCAGCCTCAGACTCAGAAACTTTACTTTTAAATGAGGAATTACAACCCTCTGAGATTTTAGATTTAGACATGTTAAAAACAATGCAGATGCTTACTACAAAAGCAGAAAAACAAAAATGGGTAAAACGAGGTGCAATTCTTGAGAATGGACTGTACATTTCCAAAGAAAGAAAACCGATATTGCCGTCTAATTTATTTAGATATGCAGCTTTGTTGAGCCATGGGCAGTGCCATGTCTCAACAGGGGGGATGGTACAGTTAGTAAATTGAATATTCCAAACATACGGATACATAAACTACACAAAAAAATTTTGTGCAGCTTGTCATACTTGTAACAAGCACCATGCACAAGGAGCATTTAAAACCAAGCAAGGAAGTTTTCCTATACCACCATACCCATTCCATACTATTTGTATGGATTTCATAGAATTGAATAAATGTGAAGGGAAGAAGTTTTGTTTAGTTATTGTAGACATGTTTTCTAAATGGGTAGAAGCTTTTCCAACCAAAACCCGGATGCAGCAACAGTGGCAAAAGCCCTGATAAAATAAGTAATCCCTAGATTTGGCATTCGGAGAGGATTTATAGTGACAATGGCACACATTTTGTGAATCAGACGATTCACCAGCTTGGAAGATTTTTTGGTATCTCCTTAAAGAACCATTGTGCCTACCACCCACAGTCAGCAGGACTGGTGGAAAGGTACAATGGTACCCATAAAAGTAAACTTAGGAAGCTAGTAGAGGAGACCCAAAAGAATTGGATATACTGTCTGCCTTTAGCACTGCTGAGTATGAGAACAGTTCCAAATGTAAAGGGTTTGACTCCCTTTGAAATGGTTTTTGGGAGAGCATATTATGTGCCTCAGTGGAAAGCTCTCATGCCTGCAGAGCAGGAGGCTGACAGTTCGTTAGCAGAATATATGAAAAAATTGTTAAGGAATAAATCTGTTTTGCAGTTTAACTCTTTTTCAGATAAGGAACAGACCAGACCGGTGGAAGCAGTCTTGGCCCCAGGGTCGTGGGTCTGGCTGAAAGTGACGAAAAGGAAAAACTGGGCGAGTCCAAAGTGGGAAGGTCCATACCAGGTTCTGTTGGCAATGCCTACTGCAGTCAGAGTAGCTGAGAGGACGTCCTGGGTTCATTTGACGCATTGTAAACCGGTAAAGAACTTTCAACTTGATAAAAACTTTGAGACTGATACACAACCAGACCAAGATGGCCAAAAGCAAAGCGAATAGAAGTTTAGATCAACCCCAGAGATGTTGCATAATCATTTTGTTGTGTGTACATTTATTAACTGTAATTGTGACAATTTTTCTCTTGCTGTGGTTCATCCTACACACAACCACACAAGTGAAAGTGGGAAGGCGTGATGAAACGTCTATAGACTGGCATCCAAATTTTAACACATACCTGGCCATGAAACGTGTGTATGCAGAGACTATGAACATTTCAAATTGCTGGGTTTGTACAGCTATACCAACAGCATATGGAGGACTGATAATGTCTGCTGTCCCTTTGGGGATAAATGAGACTTGGGAGAATTTACTTTTCGACACAGGAACTGTGAGATCACAGGACAAAATAGCTTTATTTTTACCTGTTACACAAAAGAGAATTGTGTGTTTTTTTAAAAACTATACCCTCCAAGTAGGATGGAGTAATTGTAATATTACGATATCCTACAAGTGTTACATTAAAGTTAAAAGTGGAGGTACTGTTTGTAATACTAACTATGATTCATATTTGAGCACAATGAAAACAACATTGAATGAAGTACGACAAAACCCTGTTTTGTTTAAACAATTGTCAGTTATAGATCAAAAAATGTTTCATGCAGGGCTGATGCGTATTAGTACTAAAGTAGAAAACTGTTATTTTATTTGTGGGAAAAAGGCATATAAATGGTTACCTGAGAATTGGTCCAGCAGTTGTTTTTTGGGTTATCTGGTTCCAGCAATAAGACATACTGCAGAATTACCTTTGGGTAAGATATGAAATGTAAGGGAAATAGCTCGAAAATCTGAAGGTCCAGTTAAGAAACCTGTGAATCCAGTTGGGAAGATCGAAGCTGGTTGGAAAGACCATAATTCAGTAAAAGACAAAAGTGAATTGACTCATATGGACTTGGGTGACAGTGTTATATCCTGGGCAGGAATACTACCAGCCTATGGAGCAGTCAAATCGATCTGGGAGCTGAGGAAGTTGTCGAAACTTCTCGAAGTAATGAGTAATGCAACTTTTTCTGCCCTAGATTTGGTGACTGATGAACTGAATGCAATGAGAACTGTTGTGCTACAAAATTGGATGGCTCTTGACTTCACCCTAGCGGCGAGAGGTGGTACGTGCGCGCTTATCAAAGAAGAATGCTGTGCTTTCATCCCTGACAATCGCCACAAGATAAATAATCACCTAGAGGTAATTCAGCAAGTATCAGCCATGACTGAACCAGGCCCAAACCCACTGACGGACTTCTTCCAGAATCTGTTTGGGGGGTGGGGTTCCATCCTAATGAACATTCTAATTGCTATTTGTGTGGGTATACTCCTAATAGGAGCATGTGTTTGCTGTGGAATTCCCTGCATGAAAAGATTAATCAAAGATTTTGTTGATGTATCTGTTACTGAAACTTTCTACCAAGATATTGAAATTGAAAGATTGATTTCAGATGACGCTTTTTCTGAAGTATAGATTAAATGACTCACCTAGCTGAAAATCCTGAGTGGAAAGGCTAGGAGATGAAATGACACTATGCATACTTCAAAATAGAATAAAAAGTATTAATAGGGGGAAAATGTTAGAAAAATATGTATTTAAATATATGTGAAATGCTAGTTTAAAAGCAAGGTAGTTTATAATGCATTTTATTCTATTAATCATATAACAGAAGGGATAAAATTCATGTGTAAATGCAAGTAGCTTCTGAAACTGCAGTGTGCTTTGACCCTGACCCTGGCAGCTGCCAGCTCAGCAAGCTTAATGTTATGCTTTTCATAAGTGATTATCTGCTGGGTCAGGAAATTAAAATGTGTAAATCTTCCGCTCCTTCCTGATAAGATAACGTGTCCTTGTAAATAATTAAATCTTCCTTTCCTGATGTAGTAACTTGTCCCTGAAAGATAAAAACACAGCTGGTGGGAAAGTGAAACAGTGAACAAAGAGGTGAATTTAAAGTCTGAATCTGCTATTGTATTTGAACTGATATGAGACCTTTAAGAAGTAACTTTACAGAAAGACATTATGACTGGCCAGCTGGATAGCAAGGCCGTATTGTATCTAAAGGAAAAGTTGTTTTTAAATGTACTGCATCAGCATTATTAGATGAATAGAATACTGTTAGTAAAAGTGATGTAGATGCCTTGTGACTAACCACGTCAGTAAGGTGGGCATAACTTGAATGTAAACACTATAAAATATTCTGTACTTCCTGCATCATGTCAGACAAAATTCTGTACTTGTATGGTTTTTTGCCTCCTGGTGTACACTAGTAAACTTTTGAATCTGAACCTCCTGTGTATTGAATTCTGATTTTTTATTTAACAGAATGTATCCTTTTTGGCAGGCCAATAATGTACAAAGAACTTCTCAACTAGTAGTTTTGCCACTATAATAGCTTTCTGATCGCAAGTTGGAAATGCTTGAGTGTATCTGGTATAATGGTCTGTCACCACCAGCACATTACTGATCCCGCCTTCATCCAGTTCAATGCACAGAAAATCTATACAGACCAGTTCTATGGATCCACTACTTTCCATTTGACCCAATGAGGCAGCTCTGGTTGGCAGAGTCTTTCTGTGTATGCAACGAAGATAAGTACGACAATAATCTGAATGGAACAAAGACATGTATGACAATAATCCTCAACATCTTGCTTCATGCATGGCCAGTAGAACCTGTCTCATACCAGACCCATAGTTCTGTCATAACCAAGATGACCATGTTCATCGTGCAATGACCGGAGTACTACTTCTCTATACTTCTGAGGAAGCAACCATTTTTCACTGCCGAGTGCACTTGGAGATCTCCTATACAATAGTCCATTCTTTATCTGGAGTCGGTCCCATTCTTTGGTCAAAAGTCTTGCCAGAGGATGAATATCCATGTGAAGCATATTAACTTGTTTCTTCTCTAAAGCAGCTACCATCAGCTGACCTAAGGGGTCTTCTCTTTGATCTCGCCTGAGGTCACTGTTATTCAAAGCTGGTAGCGATGAAGCCTGTAAAGTGACCAGATTACAGTAAGCTTGGGGTATGCTTTTTGCAGACAGACCCAACTTCTGGGCCCAACATTCCGTGTGTTGATAGGTTGCAATCTGACACATAGCTCTCACCCCTGATGCTGGAATTTCTACCCACTCATCGTCGGGGTGTAAATCTCCCTGAGGTCTTCTGGATAGACCATCAGCATCTCCATTTTCATGTCCTGGGCGGTATTTCAAACTGAAATTATAGTTGCATAGAGCTGCCATCCATCTGTGGCCAGTAGCATCTAGCTTTGCAGTGGTCTGGATGTATGTCAGAGGATTGTCAGTCTGCACTTCAAATTCAGCCCCATAGAGATAGGTATGCAGCTTGTCCACTACTGCCCACTTCAAGGCAAGGAATTCCAACTTGTGTGCAGGGTAGTTTCTTTCTGTGGGGGATAAACTCCGACTAATAAAAGCCACAGGTCTCAGCTTCTTGTCATACTCCTGGTAAACAACTCCTCCTAAGCCATCCCTGCTAGCATCCACATGTAAAGTATATGGCTTGGTTGAGTCAGCATATGCCAGTACAGGGCATGTGTGAGGCAATACTTAAGCTGTTCAAATGACTCTTTGCATTCAGGAGCCGAATGACTCTCAATGAGTTCTTTAGAACCTCTCGGTCCCTTTGTTTTTTTCACAAGGATATCTTCATCTGTTTCATCTGCTTTCTCATCATTTCAGAGCAAATGGTTGAGGGGTTTTGCTATCTTTGAAAATCCTTCCACAAACCTTCTATAGTAACTGCAGAATCCCAGGAAAGATCGCAGCTTTGTGATAATTTTGGGTCTGGGCCAAGATGTCACCACTTCAACTTTGCTAGGATCGGTGGATATTCCATTTGCAAACACTACATGTCCCACATAGGTCACTGAAGGTTGGAAGAACTTGCATTTGTCCAATGACAACTTCAAGTCTTCCTTCTCAATCCTGTCCAATACCTTTATCAGTCTTTCTTCATGCTCCTGTAGGGTCCTCTCAAAGGCAATGATGTCATCCAGGTAGACTAAGACTTCCAGGAGATGCATGTCTCCAACTATTCTTTCCATGATTCTCTGGAAAGTTGCCGGTGCATTTGATAAACTTTGAGGTAGGCGATCAAACTCATAAAATCCCAAAGGGTTGATGAAGGCAGTCTTCTCTTTATCTTCTGGGTGCATAGGGATTTGATAGTATCCACTCCTTAAGTCTAGCACACAGAACCACTTACTGCCCACCAGGCAGTTTAGAGCATCTTCAGTCTGGGGGGCTGTGTACTAGTCTGGAATGGTTCGCTGATTTAGAGTATGATAGTCAACACACATGCAAATTGACTCATTCTTTTTCCTGACAACGACAATGGGAGAGGCATATGTACTTCTTGATTCTAAAATTATCCCTATGGCTTTTAGTTCTTTCAAATGTTTTCTTAAGTCCTCCAGGTCTCCTGGAGCTACTCTTCTGGGACGTTCCCTGAAAGGCCGGCCCTCTTTTACTCTTATTCGGTGTTCTGCACTTTTTGCACAGCCCACATCTAGTTCACTAGTAGAAAAACAACTTTGCTTTTTCATTAATAGCTCTTTAACTCTGCTTAGCCACTCAGGGGGCAAGAGACCACCTCCTATCTCAATATCTTCCAGCTTCAGCTCATTGGCTCTGCTCTCACTCCTTGTCAACACAGAAGCAGGTAAGGGAGTGGCAGCATAAACATTTCCCAAATGCACTTGTGAATGCAGGACAATAGGAGTACTTCCTTTATTCTTTAACCCCACAGGCAAAGTGTCATAAGGATGCTTTAACTTGTCCGCAGGCCAAACTTCTGAGAGTAGTTCCGGCCCCAGTGGCAAGTCACTTTCTGGATCCATTTCCATCATGAGATGAGAGGAAACTGTTTGTCCACACATCCTCACTTTGGCTCTCAAGCAGGTGACCTGACCAGGATGAATTATATGCTCTTTCTCCAACAGGGTCCACACATGACCAGTTTCATCTTTCTTACTATCCTTCTCCCTTTGAAGGGCACAGAAAACTGATCTCAGGAGAGGATGTAGTGTTGGGTGTTCCTGGGTCAACTGAAGCATTAGCATTCTTCTGATGAGGTCAGTATTTGTCCCCACTAAAATAGATGCTGAATCCCTTCCTTTTGGCCTGGAGCACACAACAGCGAGTGTTTCAAAAACTGCTGTTGACCCAGCAACTGAAATGGAAAATTCTAACTTGAGTGAGACATAACCATCATAAGGGAACTTCATGTCACTTAGACCACAATCTCCAAATCTTCTAACTTTGCAAGTGGTAAATGCTTTAAGTATTTTTGGTAGAAGTCTCTGTACAAAATGGTTATTTGTGCACCAGTATACAACAGTGCTTTACTATACACTCCTTCTATTTTTACTGACATGACAGGGGACGGTCCCAGTAGGCCATCAGGTAGTTTGTTTCTGGTGCTGTTCAGCTGTACGGCAGTCAACATGTGATTGAGGTACCACCGGTTGACCTTGCCATTTTAACGGATAAGTCTCTTGCTTAGTAATGCTTTGCAGTCTCAGATGCTGAGATTTTGGCTGAGATGGCTTTCCAATTCAGTTGTTCACCTCAGATGAGCTAGAAGTATGCATAGTAGGTAGTTTCTCTCCCCTATTGCAAGGGTTTGTGGGGAAATGATTCAGGATGCTGTCTCTTGATGTTAGATTTTATGGAGCTCTTTGTAACTGGGCACTCACCTGGCTCCTTCACTGAGGCCCTTTGAAGTTTCCCTGCATTGCACTAGCCAATAATAGTTTGTTCAGTTTTTTCAAGTTTTCTGCATTAGGACACTGTCGCTTTATATGCCCTGCATCCCCACAGTGAAAACAAAACCCAGTAGGAATGCTGAACATTGGCTGATTCGGTTCTTCCCTGAGTCCTTTTGCGGAGGTTCTAGCTGGTGTATTTCTCCCTTCAGCTAAAGTTACCATGGCTTTCTGCAATTCTGCAACTGTCTGGGTGACTTGAGCTATGGCATCAGTCAGGGAAGACATCTGCATCTGCAAATGTGACACCTGTACATTGTGGACACTCTGGGCCATGACTCCTGTTTGAGTAGTGAGCATGGCTATAGGCTCCTGCTCGTGTTCACTCACTGTTTTAGTTGCTGTTGAACACTGAGATTTGGCTTCTGACAGGGCTTCCTCTTCCCTCACCTCTTTAACCAACTGAGAATAAGTTAGAGTCTCTTCCCTATTTCTCATCCTCATTTTCCACACAATGGGGTCCATAGCTTGAGCTCCCTGTAAAATTTGTCTGATCCGTACTTGGTCAGCTACTTTCAGATCCACCCCCTTCTTTTGGACGATCTGGATGAATATTTTATCTAATTGCTTAATGTAATCAGATAGTTTCTCACCAACTTCTTAGTATGTATGTTCAAACTGATACAGTAGGTCAGCAGCACTCTCAGTCATTCCAAATACATCCTGCAGTACTCCTAAATAGTCCTTGGCTGTGCAGTGTTGCTTACCCATCCTTAGGTTGCGTACAGTATCCGCATCTAATCCCTTTGGACTTTAAGCTATCCACTGCTTCTTCTGAGATTCTGGGATATCCCACTCCTCTAGGGCTTGTGAAGCTTGATCCATCCAGGATTCAAAATCTTCCTCTCCCTGAGGTGTGGGTTGTTTTCCAGAAAAGAAACACAATTTGTGGTAGCCAAACCCAGTGAATGGCTGTGTAGGCTTTAAGCATTTTTTTACAATACTTCCCAAAGCATTCAAAACTTCAGGCCCTATAGTATTTACGGGCAGTGAAGCTGCAGCTTCTGGTGTAACGTTCTGACCTACTTTGATAGCTTCCACAGATATTTTCTCTGTTGCTGAGGTAGTGCAATTCTCAAGCATTACCACACGGACTGCACTCTCACCTATAATTTGTACACTCGAAGGTATGTGCTCATACACTAAAGGACTTTTCCATTCTAATAAGGCCAATGTGCTCTGCTCAGTAGGGTCCATAGTGCTGTCTAATAAAAATCCATGCCCTACAACTGGTAAGGATCCTGTGATTTGATGTATTTGCATATCAGTCCATGTGAGCCCTTGCAACACCAGAACTAAGCAATGCTCTGAGCATTGTGTTGTTTGCATCACTTACTTCTGGGTCCATGTTTCTGCTAGATTTGCTTTCCACAAACACAGGGGAGTAGGGTGGAGTCCAAGGCAGGACAGGCAATCCTAGATGAGCCCCCAAATGTAGCGCACCTGCAGGTGTAGCTGAAGTAAATATGGGTTCCTTCCTACCTGACTCTGGTGACACCCCTATTAGGCCCAATACACCAAGTTGGCAAGAGTGACAGATTTTTTTCTAAGTGACACATCTAGTTTAAAAGGCAATAGCACATCCACAAACAAATTATTTCAACAGTGCACCAGTTAGCAATAAGGCAAGGTGAGATATGCATGCAATGAAAGCATGCATCCACCCTCTTCCCCAGAACTCAACAGAAAAAGGTCTTGACATTCAAACATGCACAAAGAAGGCAATATCACTGAGCAGCAAAGCTTTATAATGCAGCAATACAAACACAGGAGAAAAATGCAATGTCATTAGGCAATAAAAGAGTTATAATACAGCAATACAGATATGAGAAAATGCAGTGTCATTGAGCAGCAAAATTCTTGAAGGCAACAGTACTAACAAGAGAAAAAATGCAATGTCATTGAACAATGAAGATTTATAATATAATACAAATATGAGAAAATGCAATGTCATTGAGCAGAACTAACATCCTCAACCCCCTTGATCAATTCTAAAAAGACCAACTATGCAACTCTCTATTATACCCTGTTTACTGGCCAGTGACTACTTACAGTCTTTCTGCCGGAATGATGGGGCCCAAGTTGTAGCTCATACAGATCTCAGTTATTTACAATCCACAAAGCATTTAGAGGGGGAATCTACAATATTATAAAAATATAAAATGACGGCCAAAGCCTCTCACCACTCCATGCAGAATATCCTAGTGACCAGGCACCATGGTCCCTCTGATGAGGAATGTAGAAAAACACCTGCCAGAACTCTGGAAATCATCTATGGCTTCTCTGTACTAGGCCCAAAGGAGCTCTTTTCTTGCTGAATCATATGCAGGTGTGGAACTACTGGTTTCAGACTTTGCTCCTGATTCCACAAAATAATATCATCCAGGATTTCAGCAAAAGACAGACACAATCTGCTACTTCACGTCCCTGTCCCCAAAGCACTAGAAAAGAAAATCCAGTCATGCTGCAAGGCCCTTTTTCCCTTTAGCCATAGCCGGCCTTAGGCATAGGCCAACTAGGCGGCCACCTAGGGTGCCAGTCTAGCAGGGGCACTTTTCTAGTATTTATTTGATGTAGTTAGACCAGGATGGGGGCACCAGGTAGTGTGGTGGGGGGTGCCGTGGAGCTCTTTTGCCTAGGGCACCAGTTGACCTAAGGCCACTGCTGCCTTCAGCTCCCTGTTTCAGTCTTCCCTCCTTCAGCTATTGTTCCAGTCTCCTCTTTCACTTTCAAAATTGTCTTTTATACTCCTGAAAAGAGCTCCACCTTGTGGTGTAATGAAAAACTACAGTCTATTACTTCTACAATGAACTACAGTGGGAGCTACACTTATTTATTGACATTTGTTGACCAGGAAAGTCCACTGGGTCAGAATAACCCATTTTCAGTGGAGGCCTGGGGAGAAAAGCTCCAGCAACAAATTAAAAATTATTACAGCAAACAACTAAAAAATTATTATACATCAGGATAAGATTTACAGTAATAAGAAACCATACAAATATAAATATCATTTCTTAGTGATAGAAATATGCAGAGTACAATGTCATTATGCAGTGAAAATAAATGACAGTAGAACTTGCACAGTATATGAATGGATAACTTGTTGAGGACATTCAATATAAACAATCATGACACACAGTATATTCTGTGCAATATGAAGGAGATTATACTTTTGCCTTCCGGAAGTTTCTTAAGGATTAAACATTGATTAGTATACTTTGTTTAAAAGAAAGTCACAGACGTATAGTTGGTTTACTAGTATTTCTGTTGATCTAAAAAAGGGGTATTCTAGTCAGTAAACTCATTGGTATTGGTTTATGGTGGTATGAAGTTCTGAATGATAAGCTCAATGGACATAACTGTTCCTTTTCAGTGATGACCCAGGAATACTGTCTGATCAAGCAACTAGTTCAGTCATACCACAGGTAAATGGTGGTGGAAAGAATCAAACCTTGTACCTTAACCAAAAGGAGCAGCTTATTAATAGCTCAGAACTTTACTCCTCTTCACTAGCTAACAAACTCAAAACAATCTATGAGCATTAATATTCTTTAAAATGAAAAAAAAAATTGAAAGACAAAAACACAAACAAATAATGCTTTTATAACAGCTCTGATAATATGGATGGTTATAAATTCATAAGAAATATAAATATTTTTAATATACCCAGTCTGAATTACATTTATCAAGCCTTTGGTCATGATACTAGAACACTAATTTATAATTCTTGTTTTAATGCAGTGTAAAATAATGTTCTATCACTTATTTAACACTAATGTCGCTCACAATAAATGTTACATATTAACACATGCTTAGGCTAATACAAACATTTATTTGCTCATCTGAAAAAAATCACTTACTTAATTTGCTATTTCAAATTACTACTCTCTGAAACAGAATTCAGTGCTAAAATTATTTCAAAGCATGTCTTAAATCATTTGGAATAGCATACATTTAGGAAGCCTGTTTGCTTTTCTTGTTAGTCAATGAACAGTTAAGTAGTCTGTTGACAAGAGAAGCAGTGAAAGTAAAGGTCACTAATGATGGTATTTTTAGACAAACACAGCTAAGCAGTATGTTCATCAATAGAGCTTACATTCCCGTTTTATATAGTCCTTGCAGAGGTAACACTGAGGTTTTATCTGTTTCTCAAGGGATAGTGAAAGAAGCCATAGAGTTAAATAAGTGCCTTACATTAATGTTATCTTAAGTACAAGTGGGAAAAGGGTGCTGCAGATCAAATTTACTTGCTCTATGGCCTAAAGGCTTAAACATATAAATATGCTTTCTAAGGAGGCAGCAAAGCTCTTGAATAGTATTGTTGACCGAACAATTAATGGTGTCCTAAGATAAAACTTTGCTTCACAGAAGAACAGTTTTATTTTTTTTTTAATGTTAGGTTCAGTAAATGTATATAGTATATGTTTAAGTATAAGCATTTCACTTTTATAATATACATGCTAAACTGTCATTAAATAAATCAGCAAATATTCCAGAATTAGGAGAGATTAGATGCATTACCTGCTCTTTTAGTCCGATGCATTACTGTGAATATGTGTTGTATAATAAACAGGTTTGATATATATGTATTTTTTGCCATATTAAATAGTGGAACACATGGTCTCTTCTCTTCTCTTCTCTTTTCCAAATAATTCAGCATATTTTCTTTGACTTGTGAATTATGATGCATCCCCTTTCTAATTCATAAGACACAAACATTTTAAATGACCTATTTCTCGCAAGCCTCAAAGATTTCATTTGTCACTTGACAACACACAGAGACACTTATGCTCTGCTGTCTGCATCACACATCTAAAATATTCCCTTCCCTCTCAGATGGTGATCTTCCTCACACCTTCCCCAACCTTATGGAATACATTTCCTAGTTCTAGTATGCCTCCTCAAAATTATGCAGACCAGAACTACAGTGCTCAATGGCAAGTGCATAAAACATCACAGTTATGCAATCTGCACACATATACTCAATGCTATATAGGTTTGTGAAAACACAATATATATATATATATATATATATATATATATATATATATATATATATATATATATATATATACATATATGAATTGAATACTAAATAAGTAACCTGAGAAGTGACCACAGAACCATTCAAATGCCAGGATAATCTTGTCTCCAGACAGTGGTGTGAATTAAATAGTCCAAAAAGGAAAAAAATACTGAACGTAGTACCGGCATTTAAAATAAAACTGAAAATGTTTTATTAAAGCATGCTACAGGTAAGCACTTTTACAAAGGCTTTGTCAGACCATTAAAATTCAAAAACATTCAATTAAAGGTTTTTATATACAGATTAATCACATGTAGTGTCACCTGATTAAACCAATTCAACGTTTAAAGTTACATCCTAATCTTCGAGCTAATGAACTTTCTAAATTTCAAAAATACATCCCATCTAACATAATATATTAAAACTTAGCTGCAATATATAAATTTGTATCCCGCTGTCTATGCATATAAAGAGCATCATAAATACTCAAGTGTAAAAAGAAAATTAATTGTTATATAGAAGGCATAAATATGTCCGATATCTTCATGGTGTAAACTTTGCATCCATCCTGTAGGGATCGTTAAAAGTTAAATCTTGGCATAAGCCTAAAAAACAAATTGGAATGTGCACCAGACAGCACTCTAACAAGTCTGAAATGCTGTGAATTATCAGGTGGATAATCCATCTACCCAATATTTAAACTTCATACAGTGCATTGATCAAATAGAGTGGTAAACCCGTACTTCCGTCCTTAAGGATATGTTTCTATGTAAAAAATGGAATAGCATTAGCTATTATGCTTACAAATACTAAATGATAAATACGAAAAAGCAAAAAGCCACCAGCTGGAATCAAATGAATTTATTTTACTTAAACAAACTATAAACGCACAAACGTTCAAAAACAAATATAAAATAGAGTAAAAGTAAGCGCTTTCGTTTAATTAATATTAAACTTCCTCAGACACTACCTTAAATTACTTCACTTCCTTTTATAAACTTTCCTAAATTCAAACAGAACCACATGACTCATAAAGCCAATGCATGCCTACTAATAGCATTTTGACACTCTAAAAATATATGCCATGATCCATTCTATTTCTTCATAACAAATCTAGCCAAATTACATTATAAATAAATTTCACATTTTATATTAAAAAACTTATAAAAACATAAATAATATAACAAGTATATGTTATATAATAAATATTTTGAATATTAAATAAATAATTATATACTAAAACTTATATTATTTAATTTAAATGTTTATATATTTTCATTTATTATCTTCTAAATCCATTATATTCATTAATTATTTAATTTAAAAATATTTTACTAATAATCGCCTTAAATATCATGAATATTATGATAATTATTGCACAAATACTTATTAAAATAATGTTACCAGCCTTATAAGTGTGGACAAATCTATTTTTATCTATTACTATTAATAAGTACTTAAAATATTGAAATATATTAAAAAATATATATAAAAAGAATTTTATTCAAACATTAAAATAATATCTATTATATATTGTACATACTTAAACAATAGGGGGAAGCATATATATCTTCTATACTTATCATTAAACAATTATAAATATTAATTAATAAGTGCTATTTAATCTTTAAATTTCTTTCTATTTAATGCCATTAATTTTAATATAGGGGCTATTGTACTTCTTTCATTTATTCCCGGCCATGTATCCGCTTGTAGTTTAATTTGCCATTGTAATTCTTTTTGTTCAAGTATTAAGCCCCAAGGACTTCTGTCTTCTATTTCAACATGATCTATAACTGTAAAATAAAATTGATGATTATTAAAATCATTGATATGTTTTGCTAAAGCATTATTTATTTTGTTTTTCTTTATAGAATATTCATGTTCATAAATCCTTTGAGATAAAGCTCTTGCTGTTTTTCCTATATAAAATATAGGACAAGAGTCACACATTGCTAAATAAACTATTGCTTTCGATTTACAGTTATATTTATTTTTAAAAAATATTTTTTGTTTCTCAAATAGAAGGATTGCCCTACTTTAATTTTAAGACACCAATTACAAGCTCCACATTTATTCCTTCCATTAGATAAGTTATTATTTTTTATATTCTACTTATTTGATTTTAATATATCTTTAAAGCTTCTCCCTTTTCTATATACACTTTTAGGTATATGTTCTATATATTTTTTACATTGGGGGTCATCCACTAATATTGCCCAATTATTTACAAATATTTCTCTTAAAATTTGATGCTCTTGGGAAAAAGTGATTATTAGGGCTCTTGTAAATTTATTTTTATCTTCCTTGAGTCTCATTGAATTATCTTGCACTATAATATTAGTCATAATTTCATCATTTATACTCACTGTGAGACTTTTATTTTCATTATTTATATTTATTCCAGTATTTTGCTTATGTAGAATAGGGCAAAAATGGCCATTTAGTCTTTTTTGTGTTACTTCTGCTATTAATCTATCTATTAGAGCTGGTGGATAACATTTATTTATAAACATACTTCGCAAGAAATTATATTCTATCTGAAATTGTTCAAAATTAGTGACCATACGTGCCGCTCTAACTAATTGTCCCTTTACTACAGATTTCTTCTGGTATTCGGGGTGAGAACTACTATAGTGAAGAAAACTATTAGAATATGATTCTTTTCTATGGATGACCGCAATGTACGTTTCATTTACATAATCTTTAATAAGATTAATATCTAGATAATTAATCCTCTGTTCATTTATATTCCATATAAATTTAAAAAAGAAGTAGTTTCATTAATATAATTTAAAAATGAATTTAAAACATGTTTAGTGCCACTCCAAATAAGGCTGATATCATCTTGAAAGCGATGATAAGATTTAATAAATTTATAATATTTACTACTAAAAATACATTTTTTCTCCCAAAACGCCATAACTAAATTAACGTATGTGCCTCCACACGGTGAACTCATTGCAATTCCTTTTTTCTGTAAAAAATATTTCTTATCAAATATTATATAATTATTGCTCAAAACTAGTTCTAAAAGTTTGATTATAAGGTTAGTTAATTCATGGTTTATACTATATTGAATTAATAATTCATTAACCCATTCAAGCCCTATATCTTGGGGGATCACTGTGTAGAGGTCACATACATCGATAGTTACTAAAATATCTTGTTTATTAAATTCTACTTCATTCACGTGTTCTAAAAAAGTCCATGAGTCTTTACAAATATATTTTTCATTTTTCACAATCTTTTTTAACTCATATTCAACATATTTAGCACATGCTGAAGTAATAGAATCCCTTCCGTCTACTAACGGATGCATTGGGGGATCATTTATATCTTTATGAATTTTTGGATTTCCAAAAAATATGGGAATTCTGGGTGATATAATATTAAGATAATTATATAAATCTATATCAATTCACCTTTCTAAAAACATATAATTTATTTGTGCATATATCTTTTTATATGCCAAATTTAATTCATTTAAAGATAGCTGTTCATATGTATCAGTTTCTAAAATAGAATTTAATTTTTGATTATACAATTCATTACTCATTATAACTGCCCCTCCTCCTTTATCAGGCTTCATAATTCTAATTTTTTCTTTCTGCAAAGCCCTTAATGTATTTTGTTCATCTGTATTTAAATTTGAAGGGTAACCAGTCATTTTACACATTTTATCCAAACTTTTTAGCTGATATTCACACATTTTCTCATACAATAATAATTTCGGATATAAAGGCGGATTAAAAGTACTACTGATGTTAAACTTATTAGACTCACTATAAATGGTATCATGATACATCAAGGAGAAATTAATTTTCCTTAGAAACAATTTCATATCAATCATAACAGTAGTAAAATCAAATGGTTTTGAGGGAACAAAAGTGTAGCCCTTAGATAGTAAATTTGCTACATCTTGGTTAACTTCAATATGGGAGAAATTAAAAACTTTAAAATCTCCACCATTATTTGCTATAATATGTTTAGGTTCATCATTCAGTATTTCATCATTACTTATTTGAAAATCATTTGAATCATTGCCATCATTTAAGTCCAATAAGAAATTATTATTTAAGTTCTCCATTGTTTGTCCTTGGGTCTGGCCCCTTGAAACCCCGCTGCTTGATGGTTCAAATATGGGGTTTTATTTTTCAGTCTTTCGGACCTTCTCAGTTCTGGAAATTCTTCATTATACACCAAATCATTGTGTTGTCCAATGTCACTATGATCTTTTATTCTAATTTCATTATTTGATTTGTTATTACTATAGCCATAAGGCTTAATTCTTCTTTGCCCTTCAGGAGGCTTAGGATAAGCTAACCTGTTTGCATACTGATTCATGTCTCTCTCTAATTTATGCATTTTCCCATTCTTTAACTTAAATATTTGCTGTTCGATACTATTATAGATTCTCAGCATATCATATTGAATATTGTCAAAAGAAATGTCAGCTCTAATAGTCTAGTCGTTCCAAATCAACCATATGCTGATCTATTTCTAATTGATTATATTTAATTAATAAATTCAATAATTCCCTGCTGCTTCTATCAAACAGCTGCAATAATTCAGTATGCAATGGAGAATTGTAAACTAAACCAGTAGGGTAACGCCAAAAGCATAACCCTTTTGGTATAATATTGTCTTTAATGCATTCTTTTAAATAAGCATTCTCCAATTGTAACTTTCTACATTTAAGTAGCTTATAGTCATAGTCATTAAGCTTTGAGTCTATTGAATCAGTACCTTGAGTTGGGTTTCCTGAAAATGCAAAAGACGATTTCAACCATTCGGTTAGGACTGGAATTGTTTTCCGTGTACCTTCCTTATGCACCGGAATATGTTCCTGACTGCGATGCAATGGTACCTGGTGTATTCTATTATTCGAATTTCCATGTGTACCAATATTTTCTTTTGAAGAGTCCACACCATGTCTAAAATTTTTTCCATTAGAGATGTTCCCGTTGTCAAGGCATGCTGGCGTTAAATTAAAGTTAAAAGAACTGTTTGTTTTTGAACCATGCAAGCTTCTGCTTGCATTATTAGCTTCTGAGCTGTTCAGTCTCTCATACAAGCCATCTACTCATTGTGTAAGTTTCATAATTAGAGCTGTTAAATTCCCAATCAACCTTTCGGTCATGTTGATGGAATCATCCAGTTGTACGGCACTTTTGCTTGGATTAACTGACAACATAACTCCCAAAACAAACAAACCAATAAATACGAAAAAGCAAAAAGCCACCAGCTGGAATCAAATTAATTTATTTTACTTAAACAAACTATAAACGCATAACCATTCAAAAACAAATATAAAATAGAGTAAAAGTAAGCGCTTTCATTTAATTAATATTAAACTTCCTCAGACACTACCTTAAATTACTTCACTTCCTTTTATAAACTTTCCTAAATTCAAACAGAACCACATGACTCATAAAGCCAACGCATGCCTACTAATAGCATTTTGACACTCTAAAAATATATACCATGGTCCATTCTATTTCTTCATAACAAATCTAGCCAAATTACATTATAAATAAATCACCCCTTGGAATTAAATTCCTTCTTTGCAACAATTAATCATCCCTTCGAGCAATTTCTGTTTTTGTAGCAATTAATCACCTATCTTTACAATATTAAATCAACCCTTGTTTTTAAACTTCTACCTTTACAACAATAAATCACCCCTTGAAGTAGAACTCATATATTTACAGCAATTAACACTCTTTGGAGTTAAACCCCTATTTTTACAAAAAACAAGTCTGCATTGTGCAGCCATATCTTTGGCTAACTGTTCCATAGGTGCACTAGATTGTGCTGAGTATACTGCATAGCACTGTTATATACCGTGCAACTCAGTACTGCTCTCTGCTGCACACACCAGCTGTAGTTTGTAACACCGAACAACAAGATGGCTGGCATTCAGGTACTACATTGTGTTGGATTTATTTGTTAAGCCTTCCTTAACAGTGTTGCTTCTTTGCCTCCTAAGGCTGCCTGTTCTGATGATCTAATGTACTATTGTACTGGACTATAGTATGTTATACTGTAATGTGTGTAATATTATGGTCCATGAGCCTAAAGATTGTAATGCTCTTGTAAATTGTGCTGTGTTGTATCCTAACACTGTTATACAGTTATTTGTTATATTGCATTGCAGTGTGTATTATCCACTAGCTGTGTCATGCAAGCCAGCTTGTTCTGCTGTACAATAAAGTGCTATACTGTTTCACATTGTACTGTATTGCATATAACCTGCCTGCTGTGGCACCCAAGCCTACATAAATTCAAAGGTAGGTACTAGGCTAGCCATGTTGTTATGACCTGGTAATATTGTGCTGTGTCATACAGGGATATACTGCTCCTTCTCACATTGTACTGTATTGCAGATTATCTGCTTTCTGTAGCACCCAAACCTGCATGCTTTTATTACCTGGTATACTGTGTTATGTTGTGCCATACAGGGATATACTGCTTGCATTACTGTGCACTGTATTGCTTGTTATCTGTAATCCTGTTACATAGCACTGTGCAATATTCTAGTGTTTTGTACATCATTCACATTTTGTGCAGTGCGAGTACTGTTTCATTATTCACGGTATCGTGCTACCAACACTTTTTATTGTGCTGCTTAGTATCTAGTACTTTGTTGTCTAGCCTGAATGAGTTTGTATTATATTTCTGTGTATATCTATTTCACAGGCCATTTGTTTTTGTGTGCCCCCAAGCCTGTAGAAAGCCTCATATTCTTTATGGCCATATTGTGTTTTACAATTTTTTATTTATTTATTCATTTTTGAGTATAGCTTCTACCTGAGGTCTGTCCTTACATTATGGATCTCTGATATTATGGAATCATAGTCAAGTCTTACTTCATTTGCTGCCAGCCAGCTAGCAGTAAGCATCATGTTGCAATATAGCAACTTCCTTATGTATAAAAAGAAATGAAAAAAAACAACCAAAGAACTAAAAAGCGGTATTGCTGAGCTCATACTGTGAATACCATAGTTATAACAACAGGATATTAATATATATATATTAGAAGATTAATATAACAACAGGATATTAATATATATATATATTAGAAGATTAATATAACAACAGGATATTAATATATATATTAGAAGATTAATATGACAACAGGATATAAATTCGAAAATCCATTAATGCACTTTTCATAACATTAAAAGTGAAAAACATAAAGTTATCAAGAACACCAAAAACGTGATATAAGCGCTTTCGTTTAAATCATGTTAAACTTCATTAGGCATACAACATTAAAAATCACAGATTTAAATAGCAGCAGCAAGCATCCGATTGGCTCTCAGACTACCCACCTTTCATTTCATCATAAAATTAACTCAAACTGATCCAGTTTTCTTATAACGTGTTTCTCACCATAATAAATAATAATACAAATATAATATAAGAAATATATATCAAATCTTTTCTTTTATAATTTCTTTCTTTTTAAGGCTTTTAACTTAAATATACAAGAAATGGGACACTGTTCGTTTATGCCTGGCCACCTATCAGCATTAAGCTTTACCTGCCATATTAATTCTTTTCTCTCCAAGTATAATTTCCATAGGCTCCTTTCATTTTTCTCTTCTACTCTATCTATAACCATATACTTAAAATGATGGCCCGGGTTGTTTTGAACATGTTTGGCCAGGGTGTTATTGAGATTGGATTTCCTAATATTATATTCATGTTCGTAAATCCTCTGATTAAACCTCCTTTCCGTTTTACCCACATAAAAACTTGGGCAATAAATGCACATTGCAATATAAACTACGCCCCTAGTATTGCAATTATACTTCTCTTTTAACTCATATTTAACATCCCTAACAGTAAAACTGGCTCCTGTATTCACTTTTGAACAATAATGGCAGATTCCACATTTCACCATGCCAGTATTGATACCCAATCTTTTTTGACCCATACACTTGAATAAATTCTTAAAATTTAACCTTCTACGAAACACTGTCTGTTGATATTCTCCCACTCTATTTCTTATATGGGGGTCATCACTCAAAACAGGCCAATTTTTATTTAAAATCCATCTTAAAATCTTATGACCCCACAGTATATTGTAACAAAAGCATTATTAAAATTATACTTTCCCCTTATATTACTATGAAAAATAGTCACCTTCCCATAATTAGGGTCCAAGTGTTTATTAAACCTATTAATTGCATGGATTTCTTCTACTTGGTCAATAACCACCTCCTTTCTATGATTAAAGGAAAACAATGATTTAAAATATCCATTACCTCTATTTCTTTTCACCTCTCCCACCAATTCTTCCAGCAACCGATCAGGGTATCCCCTCTTTTGGAACATACCCATCAAATTTCCACATTCACATAAAAAAATGACTGTCTTTAGAAACCATTCGGGCAGCCCTTACTAATTGTCCTTTGACCACCAATCTCATTTGGTGGTCTGGATGTGAACTTGTAAAGTGCAAGAAACTATTAGAGTAAGTTTCCTTCCTATGAATGTGTGAAATATATCCACCATTAATTCTATCTTTAATGAGACACACATCCAAATATACAGTAGTTTCTGTATAAATAAAGTGTTCCATTTCTTGTATATTAAAGTTAAAAGGCTTAGAAAGAAAGAAATTATAAAAGAAAAGATTTCACATATATTCTTATATTATATTTATATTATGATTTATTATTGTGGAAACAAGTTATAAGAAAAGGGGATTGGTTTGAGTTAATTTTATGATGAAATGAAGGATGGGTAGTCCAGGAGCCAATCAGATGTTTGGTGCTGCTATTTAAATCTGTGATTTTTAATGGTGTGTGTCTGATGAAGTTTAACATGGTTTAAATGAAAGCACTTATATCACGTTTTTGGTATTCTTAATAATTTTAAGTTTTTTCACTTTTAATGTTGCGAAAAGTGCATTAAAGGATTTTTGAATTTATATCCTGGTGGTATATTAATCTTCTGACTATGGTATTACAGTATCAGCTCAGCAACTTCCTTATGTACACTGGCAACCACATGTTGCTAACACAGAATCTACTTGTGGGAAGTGTAAATGCTTGTTCAAATTGGAGTCCAACTTCTGTTTCAATGTTATTCAGTCTTATCAGCCTTCTGTATTATGTTAGGACATTCCAAAGTAGTTCTCAGTATTTTACCAAGATGATCTCTAATTCTGCTAAAGTTTCAGATCTGGAATGCATTGCCAATGTATTTGCAGACAAATTTATTCTCAATTTCTCCCCACACTTTCTGCCTGCTTACCCACCATTTTTAACACAACCTTGCTGTCTTTCAGAATTATTTTGGGAAAGGTCTCAAACATTCTCCAAAATCAGATACACTAGGCCTTTGGGATGCAACAACATACTCTGCTGTCTCTTGGTCAGTACTAAGCATAGCTTCACTGATCTCTGTAAACCTTTTTTTAACTTTTTTGTCAAGCACAATATGTGAAACTCAATCGACTGAAAGCAGAGCATCAGACATGCTCCTCTTTCCAGATCCATGAAAAAGTGTGTCAAGGAGGTGATTGCAAGCCAAGAGCGGGAGATGCTCCTCCAGCAGGGCACATGGCAAAATTCATCTCAGAGATGTGATAGGCTGTAGCTCGATCATATTGTTTCGGTCAATTTCATTTCAATTAACTGCAGTTTGGTCAAACAATATTCATATCTATCTATATATTTTATACACACACACACACACACACACACACACACACACACACACACACACACACACACACACACACACACACACACACACACACACATTCAGAATCTAAAAACTGAGCCATTGACATGGTACATAAGGTTTAATTTGAAACATTTTATGCACATTACTACGTCTTCTATTAAGCACATTTCATCCTGTGTTTAAAATTGAAAATGTTATTACTGATGGAGGTAATTTTAGTTACATTGTACGGAAGAACATTGTGCTATATGATCACAGTTAAAAACAGGATCCAGGAAGCTGAAAAAAATGCTGACAGTGGTATGATAAAACCAAAAGAAGGGGGCATTGTCATTTCATTATTTGAGATGGCACTGGAAAACAGTTTTTATGTTTCAAAGTGGGTATTCTGAACCAGTCACAAGCATAGATGTGGTGGGTCACAGTGGACTCCAGATTTGTTAATTTATTCATGGAACACATACATCTCAATCTCTTATTGCAAGAAATCTGGACAAAGCCTAAAATAATTAGGGGACAAATGCCCCAAAATAGGGTCACATTTTATATATTGCTCTTATAAACTTAAAAAAAAGGTTCCTAGAATAAAAGTATTTGTGTTACCATGTATTTTCTGAAGAATATGCAGTTGTTGTTGTTGTCTTTCGACTTTTCCTGGTTAGGGGTCGCCATAGCAGAACTCCGGTCCACTAATGATTGGCAGTAGATTTTCACGGTGCCGAGTTGCCAGCTTGATGCTCAACCTTCAACGAAGGCACGCCCATTCACGCATGTCTTTCGGAATGCCACTCGACCCACAGGGAGGACATGCAGACTCCACACAGAAGGCACTCCCCGCACACTAGCTGAGAATCGAACGGGAGAACCTCTTGCTGTGAGGCAACAATGCTACCGCTGCACCACTGCGTGATTGTCAAATGTATGTCATTATTTAATTGCTTCAATCCATAGTGATATGGCTGAAGAAACTAAAATTTTATGAGGAACAGTCCTAAAATATGAGGCAAAAGTCCGGATATTCTGTGAAAATCTGGACAGTTGAGATGGCACAGTGGGAGGACAAAGTTTTGTTTTTTGTCATATTTGCATTCATCTAATACTACAGGTGTTTTATTGACTATTTATCTATGGTTTGACAAGATGTATATAATATTGTAAACATTTTCATTGAATATAGGCTATTACTACTTTTTTAGGACTTTCTGCCATTACAATATGGTCATACTATCCTGAATGTGTCTGATCTCATCTTATCCAGGATCTGTACAGAACTGGGCTTAATTCGTACTTGGAGGGACAGGTGGTGTGTTCTAAGGCCTGTTACTGCTGACCTACAGGTTAATGAGTTTTTGGTGTTTTACCATAACTAATTGGATTGTTTTTATATGTCGTCCTTGTTTCATTTGGGTTTGGATCTAATAGTGGGTGAATGACTTTTGTTTTGTATATGATGAATGTGGTCTTAAAAAACTTCTTTTGACTAAGGAAGCAGTTTACATTTTGAAATTCAACACTCTGCACTCATTTGGGTTGAATGAGGAATTAAATTGGAGTTTGTTTAATTACTTGATTATCTCATTGTTAATTACATATAGTGTTTAGGTTAGTAGTTTTAGGATGTTCTTCACTCCTTGAAGGCTTTTCAGCCGAGACGTCAGAGAGAATTTTCTGTGAAGATAATTTTGGTGCAATAAATTTCTTGGATCTGTGGCTGATCGTATTTTTATTCAGTTGCTTTTGTTTGGTGGTATTCCAGAGTGACTTTGGTTTGTCTGTTGCTGACTTTTGGGCCTGGTGGTTGTGGTAGCTCTATCGAGTGAGAGGAGGAATGATTCCATGCCTAGCTGCCTGAGTTGGTTGCTGGCTTTTCATCAGCTGACTTACAAATTGGAAGTTTGCTGCTCCTTTTTTGTTTTTGATTGGAGATTTTGTTTGTTTATTTGTTCTTTTTGCTGCTGATTGGAGAATGTGTTTGTCACCTGTTGTTCTTTTTGTTGTTGATTGGAACTTTCTCATTTAGATGGGGATTGTCTGGCTTATAAGGAGCTAGTTTGTATGGCCCCGTACCTTATAGTGCAGATTACTAAGCTCACTAAGCTTGTTGGAGTTTTGATGTACTAAGCGCCTTGTTCATAGTTTCATAGGTAGGTACTAGGCTATTGGCCCTAGGGCCTATATAAGCCTAGCCAAAGGTACCCTGGCTTTCGCCACCCAAGAAAATTATTTTCCTGTGCCACTGTTGAGCAGAGCCACAGAAGTGATCCCCGGGGTGAATTTCCTATCTCCAATCCAATGTGTTTAAGTCTTGATGTTATTTCATCTGGGTTTGGAGTACAATCGGTGTTAAGTACAGTGGGATTTAGTGAGCAGGATTGCCATTTACTACTGTGACAGTTATATTTTTGGCTAGGAAATATAGGATGGAACTGTGTGTGTGTGTGTGTGTGTGTGTGTGTGTGTGTGTGTGTGTGTGTGTGTGTGTGTGTGTGTGTGTGTGTGTGTGTGTGTGTGTGTGTTGTGTGTTGCATGTGTGTGTGTTCCTCCTGGCTCTTGAACCTGTAATTGAACTCTGTGGTTAGTTAATGTCTTCTCAGTGTAAATGACACTTATGGAGTCTTTCCACCTCCTCCTTATAGCAGTTCATCATTTAAGTGTTTACTGAACATCTGATCACTTACTAATCTCTGTTAACATGGGTGTTCAATTTGCTATGTCTATTTATGTTGACAGACTGCTTCCTTAATAAACTTGGGACTGTGTAGAAATTATAGATTCTAGGTACTTATGAGTCAATAATCTGAAATTTTTAGACCTTATATTTTAAGTACAAATTACCCAAAGATGAGTAGAACTTTTACATGTTGCACTTATCCATGAGGGAAAAGGGAGCTAAAGCAGGTTTGAATTTGTGGTTACCTATCCATTTATCCAGATTACATTTGAATAGTGTAAAAGAAGTACTTTGCTTTATATGGAGAGGAAGACAATTTCAAAGAAGTATTCACTGTGATAGATAGCTATCCCTCCAACAGAGATCACCCCTCAATAGCCTGTACGACACTGAGAAGAGGTACAAGGCCTTAATATGGTATGCATAGGTTTTATGATTTAGGTCTATGATTTTCTTAGTAAAAAAGTGTGGTGGGCATTTGGGTTTTGTAAAATGTTTGGGCAGCTACGTACCAGATGGGGGATTATACTCAATGATCAGTCTGATGAGTGATGAATAAAGTGGTATCCCTGGACCTGGATGCCATACCCTTTATAATAAGCTGTGCAATGACAAAGCACTTTTTTTACAATAGTGGATACATGGTGATCAAAGGACAGTTTGTTCTCTACATAGGTTCCCAGGTTGCTAACTACTGGATCAGTTTTCAGGTGGTGTGTTATTGATGTGATAGTTATGAGGAACTTCTTGATTGCTGAAGGATACTATAACACATTTCTTGGCATTCAGTTTTAGTCTCTGGTTTTGACACCGGATATTGATTTTGAAAAGCCCTTTTGGAGGATCTTGGCATAATCTGGAGATTTTGTCATGGCACCAAGTTTACAGTAGTCAGAAAACTTGGTCAGCCATAGCCCTGCACAGTAGCTTTGAGCTCCAATAAGTCAATGCCAGAAAGGAGTGGCCCAAGGACAATCCCTAAGATGGACAAGCCTTTTTGAGGAGGTAGAACAACCCATCCTAATTTCCTTGGCTCTATTTGTGAGGTAGATGAAGAAATGAGGACATCAGAGAAGAAACTCAAGTAGCTCCAATTGCAGAGAAGGTCAAGAAGAACAGATTACAGTGGGCCAGGCACATGTGTGGAAAAGCAGATGAAAGTGTGGCAAAGAAGATCTGGGACAGACAGGAAAAATGCAAGAGGAAATGAAGGCATCCTGCAAGGATATGGATGGATTATGTGAGATGATACCTGTGACAGTCAGGCATGACTGTTGAAAAAGGTACTGAAGTGAAGGAGGTGGTGACAGCTGAAGTGAAACCCCAGCCCCATGTAGAACATGTGAGAAAGAGGGTCCATGATAGTGATGATGATGATGATTATAATTTGTCAGCTAATTTGGTATCTAATAAGTTAGACAGTGATTTACATTTAGCTGGGATATCTTATTGATGATATTGGAGTGTGGGATGGTGTTAGACACCTTTGCAAGGTCTGATTTGCCTTCATCCATTGCTTAGTAACTTTACCAAAGAAGTTAATCAGATTAAGTAGGCAGGATCTGCACTTAACATATCTGAACTGGCTTAGATCAAGAGTTTGTAGGCTACCTATATCATTATTTATTAATTTCATAATGATCCTCCCAATAACCTTACAGATGAGGGAGGTCAGGGTTATGGGTCTGTAATTTTCTGGGTTTGTTGATGCCCCACCCTTGTGCAAAAGGATGACAATTTCTGTTCTCCATTCATCCAGCGCAATGCTTGTTTGGAGGCTGACACTGGATATCCCCTAGAGGGGGTCTGACAGGTCCTGTTTCAGGCTGGCCAGTGAGCAGCCCAGTATGTAATCTGGCCTCATAGAAGCAGTGTTCCTGGCCTTGGATAATGCCTTGTGGACTTGTTCATCAAAGATTTGAGGATGGAGGGTATAGATGGGGTATGAGATCTTTAAATGTTGGAGGGGAGAGGGAAGTAAACTTAGCCAAGCTACTGGCAGACAAATTTAGGTCTATACCCTCAGAGTATGAGTATCTGTTATCATTTACTGTGAACTCTGTACAGAGATGGGCATTGTTTCTATGGTTTCTAACACATTTAAAGAAGGCTTTTGTTATCCTTTGCCTCAGTTACAGTTTTTACCTCATATGAGGCTTTGGTGGATGTGACCAGGTTCACTTTTGTAAGTTTAGTAAGAGCTTTTTTTTGGATCTTGGGAGCTACGTTGATTTTTATATGTAATGAGTTTTTTTTCCTTTCTTTTTTATAGAGTCTGTTTATTTTTACGTTTCACTGCTGGGGTTTATTTTTAAATCTGACATTTATTTCAGAGGGAGAAAGCTGATTCTATGCAGTGTTTCACTACAGGGTTTTATTTTTGAATTTGGCATTATATTTGCCTCAGAGGAAGAAAGCTGCATCTATGCAGCTATTCCCATGTGCAGAAGTTGGCAGAAAAGAAATCTGCATAAGCAATATGGCCATCTAGTTGGAAGAGGATGTTGACTTTAGCCAGGTCATCCCTCAGTTTCAGTAGATTAGTCCTGGCATAATCTCCAAATACAGACATATTCAATGATGCTTCTGACTTCAGTTTTAAGGTAAATATGACTGATTTGTGGTCTGCTTTGACCAGGGAGAAAGGTACAATTGGTAAGGAGCAGACCTGTCCCATAATGGTGAGGACCAAGGCCAGGATTTTATTGCCCCTGGTTGGGGTGCAGACTAAATGGTTCAGAGAGTTTGTATTGTTAAAGTTCAGATATCTCTGGACATAAATGTTAGAGAATGTCTACTTCTCCGAGTTAAGTAGGGCTAGTTGCATTTCCCTAGGAGAATGCTGTTTGGCTTAATGCATAGGAACTCCATACTGGTTAGCTAGGAGTTATGGGGTGAGGGTGGCATAGAGGATGTCCTGTAGTTAGTTGTGATGTGATAAGTGGTCTTATTAATGGCAAGTTGGATGCAGAGGAGCTCCAAATTGTTGTCTTGTCCAGCTAATGAAATATGGAAATACCCTGTCTTTAGTATTTTCATGTAGTGTCGTGGGATTGAATATGTAGTACAAGGTGAAACCCTGCTCTGATGGGGTGCCCTCAGTGGTCTTGAACCAGGTCTCCATAACAATGAATACATCACTGTTTTTTTCAGAATAAGGAGTTCTGACATCATTGTTTTTCAGGATAAGGAGTGCTGACATCACTGTTTTTCAGGATAAGGAGTGCTGATATCACTGTTTTTCAGGATAAGGAGTGCTGACATCACTGTTTTTCAGGATAAGGAGTGCTTGTAGTGGGTGGAGGTTTATGTGAAAGTAACTCGTGTTGAGCAGCAATACCTTTATCTTATCCTGATTCTGTTAAGTTTGAAGCTTTTGAGGACTGATGTTGCCTAAAAAAGCACTATGGGTGGACAAAGTTTTAGCTAATATACAAAAGCCATTGGGGGATAGGTGTAGGCCATCCGTGGCAAATTGGTTAGGACAGTCTACTATCTATTCCCAGGCTGATATCTATTGGATCTCCTTTGAATGACAGCAGAAGCTAAGCCAATTGCTGAAGTCAAAAATCTTCTGTTCATATTGTAGCATCATTCGTGGTGGTAGTAAAATGCTTCTCAAGGCTAGGTTCATACCTGCTGTAGACACATATGCCAAGAGCTCCATCATGTCTCTCTTCATGTAGTCCAGGGAGGTACATCTCAAGTCATTTATGTCCATGTGTCCACTTACATTATCATATATGTACTTATAGTACAAGATCTTGAGTGCCTGCATGATGTGGTGAATCTTGGCACCCAATAGGTAGCTGACCGTGACCTTCTCCTTGCCTAGCCTGGTTAGTGATGTATCAGTGGGTCTTACAGTGGTGGTCTGTGTGAAAAGTTTGCTTACGGGCTTGTGAACTGAGACTCTGTGAGCCTTTGATGTATTTTTCAGGGTGGATGCTGCCTGTATTTTGTGTTTGTGAGGGTGCTTAAGGTACTTTCTTCTTGTGTTACTTTTAGGAGGCCTTTGTAGTTTAAGTAAGTTATTTTAAGAGCCTCAGTATAAGTAGGTCTATGTGTTTGTCTGATCTGTGTGTGATAACTTTAGTGTGGTGTGTAGTACTGAGAACATACTTGATATTTATAGTGTCCTCATGTGAGAGTTTTGCCTCAATAGCATTGAATAGTTGCATCTCTCACACAGTGTGTCAGCTTATTTAAATAATATGAAGCTGTCAGTAAATATGAGACAATTGTTACATTGCTGTAGGATGCTCATTTCAACCAAGCTGGCTACAGAGATGGTTGGAAAGAGCAGATACATGATTCCAAGTATTTACTAATGCTGATTGAAGGGAGGGGGCAGAGCCTATGAGGTTTAGATTTGATTATTGGAGATTCTGTCTGATTGGTAGCAGAAATAATACTGGTTTCATAAGTCCATAGGTTCATAGGTTGGTAATAGGCTATCAGCCCTAGGGCCTTACAAGCCTAGCCATAACAATTCCTGGCTATTTCTTCCCACACTATTTACTTCCTGGACCACTGTCTAGCAGGGCGACTGACGTGATCCCCGAGGTGAATTTCCTTTCTCCCATCCAATCGTCAATGTTCCTTTTGAAGAGGGTCAAAGAGGTGCTCTGCTTGACATGTATGGGCAGTCTATTCCAGAGTCTGGGGAGTCTCTGGGTCAGGAACCTATCCCTCCAGCATGTTTTGTTTATTGTGATGACAAGGTTTAGATCCCTGGAGTGTGTGGCTCTGACGGATTGGGATTTCTTTAAGTGTAGCATGTCCAACAGCTCTGGGTTTGAAATGGCCTTGTATGTTAAGCAGAGATTGCCTCTGAGTAGACGATATGTGACAGAGTATAGCTGGAGTTTTTTAAGGCGGTCAGCATAAGGCATCTGCTACAGGCCTGTGATTCTTTTAGTGAGGTATTTCTACAACCTTTCCAGTTGTTGCAGATGTCTTGAAAGGTACATACCAAATGGGGCATTGTATTCTATAAAGGGTCCAATGAGGGCTAAGTACAGTGGGACAATAACCTCCTTTTTTCTGGATGAAAAGCCCTTAGGGATGAGGTGTGCCACATAGAAGGATTTCCTGACTGTTGTGGCAATGTGGTTATCGAAGGTGAGCCCACTGTCCACCTGTGTCCCTAAGTCTCATATCACACTTTCGGCGTTTAGTGTACTGCCACCTATGTGGTAATTCATGGGTACATGTTTTTTCCCAAAGGGGATAACTATACATTTCTTGACATTGAGCTTGATCCCGTGGCTCTGGCACCAAGCATCTGTTTCTGTAAGGCCCTTTTGTAGAGTATCCACATCATTTGGGGATTCAATAATGGCTCTCAGTTTGCAGTCATCTGCAAACTTTGTTAGCCAGAGTCCCTTAGTATTGGTCTGTACTTCAGAGAAGTAGATGCCAAACAAGAGCGGTCCCAGGACTGAACCCTGAGGTACTCCAATTGTCACTTGTCTGGAGCTGGATTTGGAGTCTTCTACTTTTACAATGTGGGTTCTGTCAGTAAGCCAGTTGACAACCCATCGAGTGATGTAGGGATTAATGCCCAGCTTAGTGAATCTGTCTATGATTCCAGAATTCCAGAGTGGTGGATGGTGTCAAAGGCCTTGGCGAGGTCCAGATAGGTTGTGTGGGCCACCTTACCCTTGTCCACAGCTCTGGAGACTGATTTGAAGAAGTCAATCAGGCTCAGGAGACAAGATCAGCCCTTCACGAACCCAAACTGGGTGGGGACCAGTGTTTGAAGGTTGCCAATGTCCTTGTTTATAAGCTACATAATAATACGTTCCATGGCCTTGCAAATCAGGCTCGTCAGACTGATGGGGCAGTAGTTCCCGGGAATCAAGGTGGATCCCCCCTTGTGGAGTGGGATAACTGTAGCTGTGCACCACTCAGTGGGCATAAAGCCTGAGGTGAGGCTATGATTAAACATGGCACTTAGTGAGATGCCAGTTCATTTTGTAGTTCATGTAATACACAGCCCAGGATGTCATCTGGTCCCATGGATGCTCTATTCTTAGCTTTGGAGAGTGCGTTTTTTTACCTGTGTGGACGTTATTACCGGAATTTGGCAATCTTCCGGTATTGAGATGGGCGTGATGTCTCAACACAACTGCATGCAGCTAAGAAGCAATGATCCTTAGCTCCTTCTCTCACCAGTAGTAAAAAAAGTATCATAAACCCAAGTTGCTTTCTGAGAAGTAGTGATACCTCTCAACCTCTTAGCACAATAAATCTGGACAAAGATTGACATAATGGGGGGACAAAGGCCCAAAAATAGTGACAGATTTTAAATACTGCTCTTATAAACTTAGAAAATTGCTATAATAACATAGGTTGTGTTAGAATGCATTTTCTTAAGGATATGAAGTCTGAAACTCAAATGCATGTCATTATTTAGTGACTTTAATCCTTAGATCATCCCAGTGATTTCTCAAAAAACACATTTTTTTATGAAGAACAAACCAAAAATATGAGGCAAAAATCTGGCCATTCTGTGCTGTAGAGGTTTCTCTTGGTGGGTACCCTAGATAGAACCTACAGCAGCTAGAAGGAATGGACATCTGAGCTGTACAAAGACCTAGAATATGTATGTACCATAACTGCAACCAGACCACTTTGTATAATACTTTATATGGTGCTCAGTCAGAGACCAGCAGGAATCAATGTGTCACTGCTCTGTCTCTCACCAGTAGCCAAGAAGTTACATTCAACCCAACCTGGCTCCTAAGATGCAATTTTATGGCTTTCTGGTGATTGGTAATCTCTAGGAAGGACAGGAAATAATGTCCCTCTGCTATTTCTTTTACCAAGAGCAAAAAAGAAACACTACTCCCAAGCTGATTGCTGGGAAGAAGCTCTTAGGATCTCTAGTGAATGCCTACTTTATGCTTATGCTTGCTGAGAATCACCTACTTTTGTCATTCACAAATACATTTTGGAGACTTGCCTCTCCATTACCACACAAGTCACTACACAGCTTAATCTTAGACTACAACCACTTAAAATATACCCACTTATGCTGAGGTTGTTATGAAATCAGCATCTCTTCCACCTAGACCTTATTTTAAACAAACCTTGGACACATAATTCTAATCAATGTAATACGTCCACATTTCCACCTTCATCCATACTCATTTTGAGTCACCCTGGATCCAAGGCTATGGCTATAATGACTTCTGAAGCTTTGAGCCACACATTACTGGTAAATTACATTGAAGGTGACTCTGTAGTCAGGTACATTGATGCTCCACTTACCAGGCACAGCAGGATGGGGCATGGTCAGTTGTCTCTTTGGCACCTGGACTGCTGATGTGACCAAAGCTTTTAGGTCTTTTACCACAAATTGTGAGTATGCCGTCATGGTTGCCCATGCTTTGGTAAATGATCTTAAATGCTTTACCCTGAGAAAGAGAGAGAGAAATACAGAGAGATGCTACTGAGCTCTCTATGCATGAGCCAGTGGTTTGAAAAACAGTTGTCTTGAGCAGTATTTTACCTTTTTCCAAGAACAATTCCACAGTTTCAGTAAAAACATTATTGATTTTAATAACTGGTGATATTCCTGGAGAATCCAATGCAAGTCAACATGGGAGGTGATGAATTATACTCTGGACCTCCTTGCTAGTGAAGAAATTTGCCTTTTTCCTCAAGCCTTCTGCATCTTGTCTTAGGTCCAAAGTTTATACATGCAAATGTATGGATCTTTGGATTTGAAGAGTATAATTTGAGCTAGTTTTCAAAGTGAGGGGCTCATTTTGTAGGAAACTTTGATTAAGTGTATGGATGATGATTCGCAAGATGGTGGATGACTGAGAAGTAGTCTAACTAGAGCTCTCACAGTATGAGGATGGAGAAAGTCTTTTAAAGAAGCTGGTAAAAGTTACAAACTTGGAAGAAATAAAGTTATTGGCTAGCAGATACAGTGTTTGATTGACAGCAAAGGAAAAATATGAGAAAAGTAAAAAAGGCAACTGGACAAAGAAAAAGAAAAGCTCTGAATGAGAAGAATCTAATTTTGGTCAGCAAGAAGTAGACCTATTCCAGTAAACTAGATGAAAAAATAAATCAGATTTAGATCATCTACAACAAATAACACTGAATGTATAGCATCCCAATTTAACTCTCATTTCATCACAACTACCACCTCACTTTTAAACAACTCTAACTAACCCCTTACCTTTACTAACTCTAAACCCAACTACTTCTCTTTTAAACCCATACAAACATCTTAGATCAAAAAACTCCTATCAAAACTAAGACCTACCTGTCTAGCAGCTGACCAACTCCCTAATGACTTCTTAAAAACTGCTGCAAGCTCCATCACCTATCCTGTATCTATCTTAATCAATTGTTCCATCGCAGAACAATACATCCCCATACTATGGAAAATATCCCATATCATTCCCCTCCACAAGGGAGGCCCATCTAAAGATCTCTCTAATTATCAGCCCATTGCCATTCTCTCACCCCTGGCCAAAATCTTAGAGAAATGTATCCATAAGCAGCTCCTAGACCACCTCACTACAAATGACCTCTTATCTAGTTCACAACGTGGCTTCCGTCCAAAACACAGTACCTCCACAGCCCTCATAAGTTTCACTAACTACACTGACTCCTCAAAAACAATGGACAACTAGTCTCTACTATATTCCTTGAGATGTCCAAAGCTTTTGATACAGTATCCCACCAACTACTACTCAACACCCTAGCCTCCTTCAACCTCAACTTTACAGCTCTCAACTATTTTTTTAGCTACCTTACTAATCGGCAACAGGCAACTAAATGCGATAATAAACTCTCCACACTCCTCCCAGTCTCTGTTGGGGTTCCTTAGGGTTCCATCCTTGGCCCTGCCCTTTTTATTATATTCACAAATAGTCTAAACACTGTCACTAAATCTGCTTCTATCGTTCAATACGCCAACAATGCTACTCTTATTTGCTCTGCTCCCATGACCCAAAAACTCCAAGATAAACTGCAAAAGTCATTTCTAGATATTGAAAATTAGGTAAATGAACTTCAGCTCATCCTAAACCCAAACAAAACAAAAGTAATGATCTTCCCTAATAGGAAATCCAAAGCAAAACCACATCCTCTCTCCATCTACTCCACTAATGGCACTATAATAGAACCAGTTAACCAAAGAAAACTACTTCATGTCACAACAGACAACAACCTAACATTCAATAAACACATATCACTCACAATTAAGAAAGTTCACATCAAACTTGGCGCACTATATAGGGCCAAAGCTTACCTTACTCAAAATGCCAGACTAGCCACAGCCATATCCCACCTCCTATCTACTCTTCTTCACTGTTCTCAACTTTTCACTAACCTGTGGAAGTCTGATTTACATCTACTTGATTCCTGCTATAACAAAATAGCAAACGTTGCTGTTAATATACCCAAAAGGACCCATCATTGCCTTGCTCTTCAAAAACTACACTGGCTTGAATTTCCCAATCTGTTATGGCTCAATCAGCTCACCACTGCCCACTCCATTATCCATAAACCTGAAAACTGCCATGCACTCTCCAACCTAGTGCAACTAAATACCAAGCCCAGGACCCTTAGAGCATCTGATAAACTTATACTCAAAGTTACAAAGTCCCATAATTACTTTGGTAACTCTCTCTTCTCCTTCAAAGTAGCCAAACAGTAGAACTATTACCCCAGAATATCTTAAAAAACACAGATTGTCATAGCTTCTAAAACCTCCTAAAGGAATACCTTACTCAACAGTGGCTATGCTCATGTAATACTCCTGGCTAGTTTCTCATGCCTTCAATCAAATGTTTTCTATTTTGCTATCTTCTTGTCTTACTTCTACCAAATGAAAATACCACAATGTTTTTTAGTTGTATATCTAATGAGTTTCATATTACTGTCTGTAATAAGGCTTAAGAAATATAATGTTTTCTGTTTTACATTCCCCTTTTTGTAAATTGGGATTGTTGGCAACTGTCAAACTTTTTGTATATTGTTTGTAATTTTTTTAAAAAATGTTTGTAATATTTTTGCACTATTTTTATGGAGCTTATTTCCCTGGGTCTCCGCTGAAAACGTACTACTTGCCCAGCCGGACTCAACCTGGTTAACACATTTAAATAAAATAAAATAAAATAAATAAATAATAGACGCACGGATAAGTTTTTAAAATATGTGGGACTTTGGAAGAAATGAAAAATGGCTGGGGAAAATAGAAGTTTTATATAATCAATCTGAAAGACTGCTAAGTCTGAAAATGTCAGAAATAGAAATGAAGGAAAGAAAGACAGATACTGAGACATCAAATGAAGAAATCTTTTAGAAAATGGTAGATCGAAGAATTAGAGGATAAAGAGAAAACCTGGGGGTTTCTGCAGTGCCTGAGAAGTTGGGGGGAGTGTGAACTAATGGTAAATCTGAAAAACATGAGTTTCATTTTATGCCAGTCAAGAGAATCTGGGATTTTTTTATAGAATGCTGATATAATGAGAGGGTAAGGACTGATTAGAGGACTAATAATAAAGTGAACGTGATAAAGAGTGAAGGAATCATACCATTGGCTTCACTATGTGATACTTATTTTAAGGGGTGTGAAATGGAAGGAAAAACACATTACCTTGGAAGAAGTAGTGATGTGTTTGCATCCAAGCCCTGGTGTGTCTTATCATCAGGTAGGTACCAGCATAGGTTGCCACTATGGACAAACTGAGGTTTCTGGGTTTTTTATTCTTTCAGTTGTATGCAGTTCTTCTTTTATACTTTTTTTAATGAATTTTGGGAGGGGAATAGTGAATTGAATTGTTTGGAAAGATGCATTATGACCTCAAATAAATGTGTGAAATTGAAAAGCAACAATTGATGACAGCAGCTTTATTGGGTGCAAATCTCTTGCATATCAGCACAGCCTTCAGATACAATAAAAATAATTACACAAAACACAGTCTATAACAACTATTGTTTCCAATTTGTTGGAACTGTTTTTGTAGATACTGTGGACTATCTGGATGGAAATCTGTTTCCTTGAACAATGAAAGCATTGGTTCTAAAATGTAGAGGAATCCTACAGCTGGTATTGATTTTTCACATAATAACAGTTGTTAACCCCCCCCCCACTATTACATCTTTACCCTATGGAGAAATGCTTAGGGTTAAATGTTATGCTATGACAGGAAAGACTTTCTATTTGAAATTAACTGTCTTCTTAATATTTTTTCTGAAAGAGGTTACCCGAAAGAATCACTTATGAAAACTTTTTTTAGAGTCACCTCCAGTTCTCACTAAGAGGTGGCTGCTTTACCAGTTTTAACATGAATTGTAAGCTGCTTTACATGCAATGCAAAAAACAGTGTTGTACTATATTAAGAACACTAGGGTGGAAATTGTCATGTTGCAAGAAATGCAAAAAAAACAGTGTTGTACTATATTAAGAACACTGGGGTGGAAATTGTCATGTTGCAAGAAATGCAAAAAAACAGTGTTGTACTATATTAAGAACACTAGGGTGGAAATTGTCATGTTGCAAGAAATGCAAAAAAACAGTGTTGTACTATATTAAGAACACTGGGGTGGAAATTGTCATGTTGCAAGAAATGCAAAAAAACAGTGTTGTACTATATTAAGAACACTAGGGTGGAAATTGTCATGTTGCAAGAAATGCAAAAAAACAGTGCTGTACTATATTAAGAACACTAGGGTGGAAATTGTCATGTTGCAAGAAATGCATTTGGATAGAAATTATCATAGGAAAGATACAATCAGTAAAAATTTTTTACCTCCTTTGATCCTATAAATAGCTCAGGCATTGTTTTATCATCCCAAGGAAAAGCTGAGGATGGTAACCAATAACGAGTTGAAGGAATTGATTTGGTAGTGGAAGACTAAAGTGGGATAAGCTGATTCTTCTTCTCGAACAAGGTGGTTTAGAACTACCTGATTTGAATGGATACTTTAACAAATACGTCCTTCAAGCTGTAGCTTCACTTATCAAAGACAATCCCCACCCTCAACCAATCCGCCTCCACCCACAAAACCCCATGGAAGCCCACTTCTCACTCAAAACTGTCCCTCAACCACAAGAAAATATCTCCTAAAACTAAAAACTACACATTCTGCTGTCAACAATCTTCCTCCTGAATTTCTAAAAATTACAGCTGAAGCTCTGTCATATCCAATATCTATAATGATAAACAGATCCATTCTAGAATCTCATGCCCCAGCCATTTGGAAGAAGGTGTACATACTTCCTCTTCATAAAGGAGGACCCTCTGCTGACTACTCCAGCTTCAGACCAATTGCCAATCTGTCACTGTTATCTAAAATATTAGAAAATTGTCTCCATTCCACATTACCTAACCATAAAAAAATCTTCTCTCAGCATACAACACGGTTTTCATCCTAACCAGCCTAACCATAGTCCCAATGCTGACTACTTCATTTTGCTGATACCATTAATAAAAACAGAAATACCAGAAATGTAGTGTTGTCCTTATTACTAAACCTGTCCAAAGCATTTGACACAGACTTTCGCAATAAACTGTTACTAAAATTCTCTTCCTTAGGTCTCTACCCCTCTTCCCTCTCCTGGTTTTACAGCTACCTATCAGATAAATTCCAAGCAGTCAAATGGCAGCAAGAATACTCTTTATTTCTACCCATTACTATAGTAGTGCCACAAAGTTCCATACGTGGACCCCTCCTGTTTAACATATTTATAAATGATCTACACACTGCTTCCAAGCATGATACTCTTGTACAATATACAGCTGACTCTACACTCATCTGCACAGCCTCTAACCGACAAAAACTTCAAGAAATTACTCAAGAATCCTTTATGTCCATAGAATCCTGGCTAGACAACTCGCAACTTCTACTTAACCCCCAAAAGTCCAACTTTTCACTCCTAAAGCATTCTCCCAAACCAAAACTCATGTCAACATCATTTCATTAAATAACACCATGATTGAACAGGTCCCTAACACCAAACTCTTAAGAGTCACCACTGATGACAACATGAAATCTGACCTACACTTACAAAATGCTATAGAAAAAAACACACCAAGCTTGGCCACTTGTATAGAACAAAATCCTACCTAACAAACAAATTTAGAGAAACCATATCAAAAGCCAACCTCCTACCTTCCATACCATATGCCTCCCCACTCTTTACTAACCTACAAACTTCCACACAAACAATGCCACAATAAAATAGCTCACTTAGCTGCAAATCCCTCCTTTAGAACTCATCACTGTTCTGCCTTTAAACTAATTTGGACTGAACTCCTGCATCACCTCCACTACAGTCAGCTACAACTAGTTCATGCTGTAATATACTACCTTGATAAGTATCCAACACTAAAAGGGATGCTTCAACACTCCCACCCTACCAAAGCTCCTTGCTCTAAAGACAAACTCCTCTTCTCCATCACTAAAGCCCAAAATGCATTGGGAGCCTCCTTATACTCAAACTCTGTAACTTCCCTCTGGAATATCCTCTCACGTGCACCCAGGCTTCTTGAAAACCAGCAGGCATTCAAAACATATCTAAGAAAACACCTCTCGATATCCTGGCTCTGTAGCTGTTCCTCTCCAGGATAAGTATAACATCTCTGCTTTCTTCCTCCCATTCTACTACACCTCTGTTCTTTTACCAAGTATCACTCTGTCGTCACCCACCCTACCATCTACCTATACCTATCTTGACTGTTTTACCACTCATTTCATTTATATGTCAAAATTAAATTGACCTTTTGCTTTCCACCCTTTGTTAATAACTCAGTATTCAGTATTGTGACATCTATCGTACTGTATAGTTATTTGTCTAACTATATCTGTATACAGTATAATTAGTATAAGAAGCCTTACTGCTGAATATAGAGTGCCTATCTTATCTGCTTTGAGATTGTAAATTTTAATTTAATTGTATTTGCTATAAATAAATAAATGAATAAATATAAGAAGCCTTACTGCTGAATGTATAGCGCCTATCTTATCTGCTTTGACTTTGTAAAATTTAGTTTAATTGTATTTTGCCTGACATTGTTTGATGTTATACAACTTACAAGATTTTTGATTGTACTGCATGTACTGGAGCTTTTCTTCCTGGACCTTTATGAAAAGGAGTCTTTTTGCCCAACTGGACCTTCCTGGTCAAAAAATGTAAAATAAATAAACACTTTAAAGCTGCACAACTAAGACACACACACACACACACACACACACACACACACACACACACACACACACACACACACACACACACACACACTTTGTATATATATATATATATATATATATATATATATATATATATGGGTTTATGTTAAAACATTGCATCAAAAGTGCAGTTCATCGAACTGCACTATCACAAACCCACTTTAGCGAAAGTGCATAACATCGAACATGCACTTTCGCTAAAGTAAACAAACAGAAATTAAACAATACACACAAAAATAAATGTAAACACTACTATGCAGGGGGACAAACCCCCCTGCGCCCCCCACAACCCCCTACTTTAATATTCTAACTCTGAGATTGCACTACAGTGGGGAAAAGGAAATATTCCCTTATCCCCACTGTATCGCGATCTCCACAAAAGATTTGTTAGTTGTACATCAACAGAATATGTTGATGTACAACTAACAAAACATGCAAACTGCATGTTTTTTCGTTTTTTACTTTGTTTTAGCGAAAATGCATATTCGATGTTATGCACTTTCGCTAAAGTCAGTTCGTCAAAGTGCAGTTCGATTAACTGTACTTTCGACATTCTGACAAGGACCCATATATATATATATATATATATATATATATATATATATATATATATATATACATTTAAATATATAGATATATAGCACAAAGGGATGGCTATAAATCAAAGTGGAAAAAGATGACGGTGGAGTATGAGGGATGCAGAGGAATTAAGGTTTTGGAAGCAGGCCCTTAAGAAGAACAGAAATTACAATACAAAATATTATCTGTGTGTGTGTGTGTGTGTGTGTGTGTGTGTGTGTGTGTGTATAGATAGATAGATAGATAGATAGATAGATAGATAGATAGATAGATAGATAGATAAAGTCGCAGATTACATTATAAACACTAAATCAGTCAGAATGTGAAGAAAGGTGATTTTTCACTTAGGAATATGTACAATTAAGGGCACAGAAAACAGGCAAGAGATGGAAGGAAGTAACTGGAAGAAACTAAAAAAGGAACCACCCTACAGCAAGCAAATAAACTGCAAGGGAACATGATAGTGGGAACACTCAAAGCAGGTGTCTGAGTTGCAGGTCAAAGACTATTAGCTGAATATAGACAGAGAGGGGAGAGTGTCAAGTGAAAAAAACAGCTCTGGTTGGATTTTTAGTTGCATCAAGAACAGAAGATATCATTAAGAAAGGGATAATTAGTATAGCATATACAATGTTACTCAATAATTATATAAAAAAAACAATCTGAGGAGATTAGAACAACCAATTACAAAAGAACAATGAGAGGAAACACATAAGGTTCATAAGTATTCTATGAAATCTAGAACATTTAGGATGTTTGCATGAACATGTTTATGCTGGTACTTTTGTACTTCAAATAGGCTTTAGAGAATTTTCCTCAAGTAGAGAGCAGATGCTGGATATATGAATAGAATGAAAAAGGAAACTGATGACACATTTTATGGGAATGCATAGAGGTATGAATTTAAGGACTCCCTATTTTTTGGGGGTACATATTATATTAACAAAGGAAATTATACTATTTGGTTAGTGCCTATGTTTGGAACTGTAAAGATGCTTAAAGGTCTTATTATATTCTATTGTATTAGCAGACAAAAAGCAATTACATGAAAATGGAAATTAAACTATGAAACTATCTGTAGATGAAATACAGAATATTGAAAAGGAAATAGATGTAGAGCTGGGGTCATTAAAGGATGGAGGAAGTAATTTTCATAGGAACAAATGTTGCATTTAGGAACAATAGATACAAAATAATGCTCAAAGAGATGATTACAATAAGTATGCTGGTAGAAATTGAATAGTATATGACTATGTTCTAATGCCCAAGGATGAAAAGAATAGAGCTATAACGTAAGATGCATGTATACAATAACAGGAAAAATGTGTTACTGTGACCTTTCCTCATTGATATTAATGCATTTATGTTCATGTCAGAAATGTAAAAAGTAATGAATAAATAAAGTTGTTTAAAAACAGTATGGGTGATGATCTTGCTATTTTCAGATCATCAACATATTTACAAGGAATCGCTGAATGAAGTAGATTTAATACACACGCACACACACACACACACACACACACACACACACACACATATATATATATATATATATATATATATATATATATATATATATTCACTTTATAATCTCAAAATACTGAAATATCGAATTTCAGTATCTCGAGACTATAAAGCTGAAAACTCACAAACCCGAAAACCAAAACCACGAAATTCAAAACTGCAAACATCAGCAAAAGACTGCATCACACACACAAACACAAATACACCTACCTCCCAACACTACAACAAAACAAAAGAACACACAAAAACACAACAAAACAAAGATACACACCTACCCTTCCTATAAGCAGAGGAGCAAGCCCCCCTGCACCCCCCACCCCCGCTACTTTATATATATATATATATATGCACTAACTCTGAGGTTGCACTAAACACCAAAAGACAGAAAACCCACTACCACACATTCGACACCCCCTTGCACAAACACACATCACATACATACAAATACTACCACTCTCAACACTGACACATTCACACTCTTACCTACCTATCCTAACCCACACCTAAAACTCCCCAACACACTCACAAACACACAAACCCTCCCAAAAACCCTTAAAAAACATACACTTACCTAATGTGCCATCAGTACCGCGGGTTCGACATTTCCGGCTTCAATATTCTGCAGTTTCACGCAACTGCAGATTCGACAATTTGGTTTTGAGATACTGAAATTCGACATTTCAGTATTTCAAGATTCCAAAGTGAACCCATACATACACACACACACACACACACACACACACACACACACACACACACACACACACACACACACACACATATATTTATATATACATAGAGAGAGAGAGACAGGAAAGAGCTATGGCCAAGCTCAAGTCGTGTGGAGCTCCCATACTTAATTTGTTTTATGAACTTTATGGATCATCTGTTTTAACTTATCAGGTTCTGTCTGCTCCTAATCTGACCCCCTGAGGCATCATTATACCTTGTAAAAGATTTGGATAAATCAGGTAGCACCAAAATGGGTACTACATGAGGACTTTGCTTAAGTCTTTCAAAGTCTACATCCACTTCTGATGTCCATATAATCCTCTCAGGTCTCCTGTCTTCTTAAGATTAGAGTGTAACTGCCATGGAATCACCAATAAGTGTACGACCACCTTGGAATTTGTAAAAAATATGTTTATTCCAGAACAGTAACTAGAACCACGACCTGTATACACATTAAAAAGTTAAGCACTTTCACCCACAGCACAGTGGGCTTCATCAGAACTTCTGATGAAGCCCACTGTGCTGTGGGTGAAAGCGCTTAACTTCTTAATGTGTATACAGGTCGTGGTTCTAGTTACTGTTGTGGAATAAACATATTTTTTACAAATTCCGAGGTGGTCGTACACTTATTGGTGATTCTGTAGCAGTTACACTCTTGTTGGTTCTTCTTAAGATTAGTCAGGGTTCATGCCACTGTAAAGAAGTCTTAGATAAATTTTCTCTACTAGCCAATAAGTCCTAAAAAGCCCAGACTTGCTTTTTAGTTTCACTTAAAATCATCTCTCTCTATGGCCTCTAGTTTTTCTTCTTGGGGCTTAATTAGACCCGGACCTATAATGTAGCCAAAGTGCCACACTTGAGTCATACCTGCTCGCTCTATGATCCGCTTGCCTTACAGAGTTCAATGTTGCATGAACTGTTTGGAGGTGGGAGTCCCAGGAGATGAAATAAATAACAACATTATCAAAGTAGGCTGCAGCTTAGTGATATAGGGGTTCTAAGATCTTATCTAGCATCATATATGCATGATGGCAAATAGGGAAAAGGCCTTCTGAAATGGAGAAAGCTTTGAGATAGAGGGAGTTTCCAGTGACCCAGAGTCATCTACTGTAGTGTGATAATGGACTTTCCCCAGCTGCTCAAAAAAAATTGTTGACTTAATGTACAAGATAGATGTATAATTTTGAAAAGCTATTTAATTTTTGAAAATCATTACAGAATCATATAGTACCATCTGGTTTTGGTACCATCACAACTGGACTGTTCGATTCACTACTGGATTATCTGATCACACATAGTGTCAGCATCATTTTTGATTTCCTTCCATATGGCTTGTTTTTCAGCTTCAAGGCTTCTATAAGCCTGAGAGTCACCTTTTCTCTGTGTGCAGTTTCAGTGTGATGGGTAATAAGGGTGGTTTGTCCTTAAGAGGAATTCTGGTACTTTTTGTTTTTGGGCTTTAGAGAGGGTGATGACCCAAATTACATAGGGAACCACAACTAACTGCTTCTCTTCTTCCTGATCGCCAATGCTCAGTGTTGCTCCTATCACATTGACCTCTGTCTCATTTCTAAGGCTAAAATTCATTAGTGTGGTAGAGGTGTCTGGAACATCTTTTTCACAATTGTTTCATTGTATAATTTACGTCATTGTGCTTCGCAAGGTATTTGTATGAGTATTGACAGATAAATAAAAATCTATTTTCAGTGGTGGGGACTAGGACCAGGAAACAGTCCCACACCTGGAATTCTTTATTTTGCTTATATAATCAAACGTTTTGATTATGTACTCCTTACTGGCTAGTTTGACCCTTTTCCATACACTTCTCATTAGAGGGATTATGGTTCACATCATTTTACATATACTATTACAACGACAATGCACCACTATGCTTCTAGAAGGAGTTCCTTCTTCCTAAAAGGTTTTCTTGAATGCATCTAATTAGACACCACTTATATAATAACTCAAATGGGCTAAAACATATGCAGACTTGAGGAATTTCCCATACAGAAAACATAAGATGGAGTATTAACTGGGACCAATTATTCATGTTAGTGTCTATTACTTTTTTCAGCATGGACTTTAAGGTTGTGTTGAACCTCTCTAATAGTCCATCCATCTGTGGATGGTATACTGAGGTTCTAAACTGTTTTACATAAAAACTCCTGATACAAATGCTTCATAATTTTGGATATGAATGTGGTGCCCTAGTCCATTAAAATCACCTTGAATATTGCCACTCTTGAGAAGAGGTGAGCCAACTCCCTGACTATGACCTCAGAGTCAGCCTTTGAATGCAAAATGGCCTCAGGGTGCATATAGCATTGTCCGGTATAACCACTTAGTATAATTGACCAGGAGACACATGATGTCCATAGCAATCCTTTCGAAGGTGAGGTCTACTATTGGCATTAGTATCAATGCATTACAAAATCTGGTGGTTTAGACTGGTGAACCAAGAAATAAGTGGTGTCTTCTTCCCTATAATTTACTACCTGGTAGGGCTGGTCATTTTGTGACTTAGGAATCTGGGTAGCGAGAAGGTGTGGTTCCATAGATGGATGTGCCCCAAGTACCTTAGCAGTATTCCCACATGCCTGGCTGAGGGTTGCAGCTTTCCACTGAACCTTTTTAAAGTCCCATTGGCTAGTTGGATGGTACAGTAGATTGGGTACATCCTACTGGGCATTTCTTGAGCTGGATGGACTATCTTCCTCTCCTGCTAAGAAAGACACTGAGACATCTGTGTCTTGTTCTTCCTCAAGGAAACATAATTCAGTCCAGTGCTGCCTTTCCTCACCATTATTTCTGTCTGCATAGGTAGTCTGTTTTTTTCACCTCTTCTTTGTTAACCTTCCTTATAATCTCTTCTTTACTGTCAGGGTGCCATTTGTTTTCTGCTGTCGTCTTAGGCCTTTTGATCCCTTCTTGAGTTCTGTGGGTTATTACTTTTTTCTTAATTGACTTGTCCCTCCCTTGATTAACATTCTCAATCTCTCTATGGGAACATGTATTCATATCATACTGTTAGCTGGTGTGTCCATTGTTACTGTAGGTTGAGTCTTGTCTCGATCCTGCCTTCTGTAGAACTGTCAGTTTTCCTTCTGTAGCAGGTGAGACCTTCCCAAACTCTTGGTAATATTCCCCTTCCCAGTCACTTTACAACTGCTTAAAGTGTGGGAAACTGTTTGGTATAATTACGTCATGACTGAGGTGTGGTACTACTACAACTGGATGTCACACTCTTCCAAAAACTCAGGTCTTTGTCTGCACCTGGGTGATGAGTAGCACCTTCTGTCATCTTGACTGCAGATGATCTTTATGGTTTTAAGGGTCTGAACTTTCATTTTACAAAACTACTAAGCTTTAATGAGCATTATCATGCTACCACAAGCTAGGAGCCCTTGCAGCTCTTGGTCATTGACCTTGAGCAGATACTTTGTTAACTTGGCTGTGGTGCATTAACAAAAACCTGATTCTACCAGCCTTGTGGTAGCATGATTATACTCCATCATGATTATACTTCAGCATGATTATATTCCATCATAATTATACTCCAGCATGATTATACTCCATTGTGATTATACTCCATCATGATTATACTTCAGCATGATTATACTCCATCATAATTATACTCCAGCATGATTATACTCCATTGTGATTATACTCCATCATGATTATACTTCAGCATAATTATACTCATAGGTTCATATGTTCATAGGTTGGTACTAGGCTATCAGCCCTAGGGCCTATACAAGCCTAGCCATAACAATTCCCTGGCTATTTCTTCCCAAATTATTTACTTTCCTGGACCCCTTCATAATTATACTCCAGAATGATTATACTCCATCATAACTATACTTTAGTATGATTATACTCCATCATAATTATACTCCAGCATGATTATAGTACATCCTGATTATACTCCATCATGATTATACTTCAGCATGATTATACTCCATCATGATTATACTTCAGCATGATTATAATCCATCAAAATTATACTCCAGCATGATTATACCCCATCGTGATTATACTCCATCAAGATTATACTCCATCATGATTATACTTCAGCATGATTATACTCCATCATAATTATAATCCAGCATGATTATACTCCATTGTTATTATACTCCATCAAGATTATACTCCATCATGATTATACTTCTGCATGATTATACTCCATTATAATTATACTCCAGCATGATTATACTCCATCAAAACTATACTCCATCATGATTATACTCCATCATAATTATACTCAGCATAATTATAGTCCATCGTGATTATACTCCATCATGATTATACTTCAGCACGATTATACTCCACCATGACTATACTTCAGAATGATTATAATCCATCATAATTATACTCCAGCATGATTATACTCCATCATGATTAAACTTAAGCATGACTATACTACATCATGATTATACTCTATGGTCTCTTGTTCTTTTTTCTGTCCCTAGTTACCATGATGGGAATCTCTTGCCTCTTCCCTTCAGTATTTGGCTATATACCCTTGTTTTCTACATTTAAATCAAAGAATAGGGGACAAAGTACCCTTTAAATGTAGGCTAGACTTAGCAAAAAATCTGTTAGTAGTCTCCTTAAATTTACTTTTCTAACATAATGCCTTTTTTAACAATATTACAAATTTATCAGAGTTCTGGGGATTGTCATGATACACCAACTACTTAATAGTAGTGGCTAGTGCGTTCTTAAATTGGTCTGTGACAAAGGTTTCCATCATTGTTTCTTTGCCGTTATGGCCTTCATAGTCCAAGCACTATTTTGCTTTGTGATTCAGCTCCCATAGTCAACCCCTTACTCTCCTAGCTTTTGAAAAGACCCATTCATGGATCTTACAAACTTAGATTTTAGCGGTTGCCCAACCTTATCCAAAAGACACCTCTTAACCTTATTAAAACTAAACAGTCAGTAGCAGGAGTATCCATATATGCCATAGGGGCTTCTCCTGTAAGGGCAGCAGCTAGTATACAAGCCCATTATGAGGAGTTCCAATCATCCTGACTAGCAATTCTTTCAGAAGTGACCAAATAGGCTGTAAGTCATTGTCAGAGGTAAGCTGTTTTAACTGGGGTACTGTCCTTAACTGGAATATTGATTTGATTACCATCACCATCCCTTCGGCCATGGTAGCAATGGTCTGCAATAATTGCTGAACCATAACCATGGTTTACAGAACAAGTTCATTGTTAGGGGAATTAATAGTCTCAAGGGCCAACAGGTGGAACTGTGTAGTTGAAAGGTGCAGCTTTAGTAGCCCTCTGCAACCACCAGTTGTAAGAAATTAGATGCAATAAGCAATTGCTCAAGTTTATAACTTAATATTTTTTCTACCTGACATCATTTTTACAGCACTGCTACTCAGTTTACCACATCCACTCTAGGTCTACCAGCTACTCCAATTCCAAACCTCCCAGAACTTACTGTGTAATCTGGTGGGGTCAGTCATTGAACTTATGGGCATTCTGGAGATTTTGGCCATAAACATCTGTTTTTTTTTTTCATTTATACCCTAACCACTCCCCTGCCATGATACCTGTGGTTATATACAAGGGTCAGCTTGCAATGGGGATGTTAGGGTGTATCACCATGCTTCTGTGGCTACTTGGCTATGTTTATCAAAACTTCCTCTTTTTTGGCTCATGACTGCAACCCTGTGAAATCCCTAGTCTCTACCAGGGATCATTGCAGGAGATGCTCACATCACTGCCCTCCCTCTAGGATGGTCACATCCATCCCTCTCCAGAATGGCTAACTGAACCAAGGTCACCTGGGCTGTAGTCAGTGTTTAATCCCTTGACACCATCAGAGTGGCTTATAACAATATATACTGAAGGAAAATAAAATAACTCTGTTATAAATACTGAGAGTTGCATATAACCTTTTAAAGGGCACTTCTTTTTGACCACTAAACAGCTAAATATGTGTTTTATAGGACAAAGGGACAGTTTGAAATAAAAAGTTAACATCCATTCATTCTTTCTAGTTTGGTCAACTTAGTAGTGCAAACTACTCAACAACTGCTTTAGGAGTAAAGTTTTTCTACCGTTACCAGTTTTTTCATCAAGTCTGATTAGGCAATATTCCTCTGTATGATCAGGTGATAATTCGCAGTAGCACAAGCAATGTGCTCTCTCTTTCTCCGCAGCAGTATGAAAAGGTAATAGTTCACAATAACACACATGATTTGTTCTCCCTCTTGCTTTATTTTGCTGTATTATTCTTTAAGGTAGTTTATGATCCCTTTATTTCATTCATTTGTTGTTTGTTAACTGGGTAAAGTGACTGGTGGAAGACCTTTTTCAGCCAGTACATGGATCATAAGGCAATAGAGACAATAGTATGTTTGCTGTACTGTCTGCTTCTTAGCAAATCATTAGTTAGCACATTGTGTCCTATAGTGTTACACCCATTCTCTTTTTGCATGTATAAAACTCACGTAGTATCCATTGAAATCAAATAGGTTATACATGCAACACCTGCCCCCATGAAAAAAAAAATACTTACTAAACCATGGCTTAATAATGCCTAATACTTGTATTCTAACACCAGTATTCCAAATGTAATTACTATGTATCTTGCTAAAGTGTGAGTTCCAATCACTTATAATTAAGTGCTATCAGGCAATGAAGCCCGCTAATGGACTGAGTTCACCTGAAAGCAGTGCTTCATCTGTATGTTGTCAGCAAGCCCCTTTAGTTTTTATCTCTGCGGCTGTTAATCATGTTTTGCACATTGATTGCTGATTGATCAAAGCAGGCTGTATCCTCAGTTCCCCCCTCACTTTAAACGTGTCTTTTCCCTGAATCAAGAATTCTGAAGCTTTGGTTAGTTGAGAATGCATAATGAAAGACATTTTGCACAGCCTGGTTAGCAAGAAAATCTTGACCTTGCCTGCATGACAGTACCTTACCTGTGAAATGTGCTTATTCCATTCTACTGGTGTTAAGAATAGCAGATTGCTGGGTTTTTTTAATTCAATATATAATAAACTGCTAAAAAAATATTTCACTCTGCATAAAAGATGAGATGTTCCAAAGCAAAATGTGAAAAGCAATCAGATATTAATGCTGAAAGCTGAGTATACTGGTCACAATTTTTAACAAAGGAATCAGGAGCAAAGCTAAATATAATATATATTACAAAGGTTTAAATCCAGAGACTCTTTTTAAACACTAGTACTACTCACTTAGAAAATCAAAATGGTGTGAGGAACTTAATTAACATGTAGCTTCAGTCTTTACTTAGTCGCAGATTGTATGTGGGACAGTACAAAATTCAGAACCAGAACCAGAGACATTAAAGAAAATCAGTGACAGCTCAAAGGCAACCTGAGTCAAGTTACACTTCTTCCATTATTAAACTAAGCTAAATGAACACTCATACTCAGCCTGCAAATGTCACTGTTATAGTGGAAAATGTTGACCTGTAAACTATCAGGAGAAACAATCTACTGCCATCCAGCAACTAGTAAAACAATGCAGTAATCACCTCATAAGGCTAAACAAACAGGTGTAAAAGTATTGTAAACTTTATTGTGAAAACAGTTAACATTTTCGTCTATGTGGACTTCGTCAGAACTACTTTAAATCAACAATACATGGTTTAAATAGAAGCAAACAACCAATCCAAATTAAACTGCAGTTAAAAAGATAATTGATTAATTAAATAAATGTTTTAAAAGGGCCTAGACTTTAAAATTAAACAATCAGTGTTGTAACAAAAACTATACACTAAAGGGGACTTGGGTTAATTTTGTAGCCCTCACTTACAATAGTGGAACAATGGAAATATAGCCATTAATGCCAGGATAATTGTGAATATTTAACCAGAATTGCTAAAGCAATTCCTTACATTCTAGGGAATTTTCCAAAGCACCACATCTAGGATCAAGACCCACAGTTTTCAATATCCCAAAGACAAATGGATTAAAATTATGACAAACTAAGGAATGACAGTATAAAGCATTTCTATCATTAGCCTTCTTAATATCATATAAATGCTCATATATTTGGTTTTAAGCAGGGGCTCGGTTTTACCCACACACACAAGGCAGAACAGGATGTACATTTAGCCAGATACACTAACTCCTTAGACAGTTACCACTTTTAAAATAAATCTTAAAATTAGCATAATTATCAAATATGCACACTTCTGAATTATTAATATAAGTACATCGAGTGCAAGAACCACATTTACAAGTACGTCCTTTAATAAAATTAAAACCTTCTTTATCAAAATCATATTCAAATAGTTGTTTAAAATTACTGGAAATTTTATAAACAAAATTTGTTTTTTCACCTAATTTCCTAAAATAGAGTCACTTGGTCTAAAAATTTGCCAATTATGAATAATAATGTCCTTTATTTTATAAGTATCATGACCATGGGCTAAAATCATAGAATTAATAAACTGATGGTCAACGTTGTCATTTTCTACAAAATAACTACAAGTACTAGGATGCCCAAGAAGGGGAAAATATCTTGTGTGGTGGTGTTTAGCAGCATAATATAAAGTATTGTTTAATAAATCTTCAATAACATACCTCTTAATTTAGGAAGCTCATCTAGAAAAAATGAATTACTAAAAATCATTTGTGAAAGTCTAACAGGCTGCCCCTTCACAAACTACTCTTCTGATGATACAGATGAGTACACATAAAGTGCAGAATTACTAAAAGTTGTTTTCCTGTAAATTAGTGATACACAGCCTTTTTGTGGGGAGGGCCACTACACAAACTCTTAATGCATCTGCGGGCCACCTCAAAACATAGTAAGTTGTTACATGTTAACAATAGGTACAGGTGACTGGCATTTTTACATACAACAGCAGTCATAAACTTGCCTGTTTTCTATATCAACTTTGCATTTAACTTTATTCTGGCTTGCAGCCATGATTTATTACAAACTCTTGCAGAAAGTTACTACTGTTTACAGACTACAAGTAATAAACAACAAAGAAAAGTTACTTCCGCAGCTAAAATCAGATGCATGCACAACTGCAGTTAATTAGGTAAGTAAGCATGTGTTGGAAAGTTTGTGTGACTGGAGTAAGGCATAGCATTTTTTCACTTTTTTTTAAAAAAAATTTGGTTACTCTCTGGGGGCCAGATGGTGTTGCGTTGAGGGCCGGATTTGGCCCCAGGGCCAGACTTTGTACACCACTGCTGTAAATAGGTGTGAATGCTCCATTTTCCTTAGTAATAGTAATATCTAAATAATTCATAACAGTATAATTGATAGAAAAAAGTGATCCATTAATGTAAAGAATGAATTTTTTTTTAATTCTTCTTCAGGGTATTATCACAAAATAAAAATATCATCAAGAAAATGTAAATATACTTTACAAAATTAAAAAAAAAACTTAATAGAAAAAAACATATTTCTCTTCCCAAGCTGAGGTTGACATCCTTTATCATGTAGGGTTATTAACAGCATGATGCTGAACTGTTTTCATCTTCATATACCACATTTTAAGCTGCCATTCTTCTAGCTCACTGATGTTTTCCTTGTTAAATCTTAGAGATAGCCTTGATATTGGCATCTGTTTGATTAGTGACAACAGTTAAGTAGTGAACCAGTGTTTTTGTGAAGGTCAACAGTTATGTACTAATTTTCCTGTCTAATTGCTTAATAACTCATTTTGTGTGTGTGTGTATATATATATATATATATATATATATATATATATATATATATATATATATATATGTACTGCAATATTTAGTTCAATAAGCAGTTAACAATGTTATAACATGGATGGTAAAATAGAATTATGTATAGCAGACCTTTATGGATGAGGTGTGACCATAATGACTGAGATGACTTATGCTGCAGGGATAGAAGCATATCAGTATATAGAGGTATGAATATATTAGAAAAGGTAAGTGAGAGTAGTTGCAAAAAAGGACACCATGAGGAAAATACAGAGAAAAGGTATGAGAAGGATGCAGAGGGAAGAGGAGTAGAAAGGAGATGCAAAGAGAAGATGGAAGTAGGATGAATGAGAGCCAGTAAGCAAAGGTGAGGACAAGATGAGATAAGAAAGGATGAAATAGGGATAAAGGGGTGTGTGGGAGAGCCGGAGAGATCATGTAATATGACCTGAGTGAGTGCAGATGCATTTTGCTTGGGTGAAGAGATGTTCCTTGAACTGTTGTTTAAAGCCAGAGTACCTCTGGACTTCTCAGATTGAGAGAGGAATGGAGTCACATAGTGTAGGTGCTAGAATGAATAGTGCATGGTCAGTGCAATAGAGTCTATGTTTTGGAGTTAGTTGGGTGGCTTGAGATTGAGAGATACCACTGAGATAACATTTGGGGGTTTTGGTGAATACATTATGAGTGAGAGGGGACCATGTCTCAGGTGGAAGGGCTTTGTGAATTAGTAACTCTAGTAAGAGGTTTGCTCTCAAATGTACTGAGAGCCATTAGCTGTTATAAATACTGAGAGGGTGTATTTAACCTTTTAACAGTCACTTCTTTTTGACCAAATAAACTAAATATGTGTTTCACAGGACAAAGGGGGAGTTGGAAACAAAAAGTTAACATCCATTTATTCTTTCTAGCTTGGTCAACTTAGTAGTGCAAACTACTCAACAACTGCTTTAGGAGTAAAGTTTCACTACCGTTACCATTTTTTTCATCAAATCTGGCTAGGTAATATTTTGTGTATGATCAGGTGACAATTCACAATAGCACAAACAATTTGCTCTCCCTTTGTCTGCAGCAGTATGAACAGGTAATATTTCACAGTAACACACATGATTTGTTCTCCATCTTGCTTTATTTTTGCTGTTGAGGCTTTGGCAGCTGAACGTCTTTCCTCCTTTTAGGTCTTCTTCAAGTGGACAACAGCAGTTTAATAAACAGGCAAGCATTCAGGTACTTCCCATCAGGTTAATCCCCCAACCAATGCTAAAACTTAAATGAAAAAGATAAATAAACCAAAATTTCTTTTTTAATACATCTTCCCATTGACAAATGGGATGTTCTAGCAGAATAAAAGTTCTTATTTTAAATAAGTGGTACAATAGTAGTATTTACTTCTCCACCTCACATAATCTCTGGGTAAAAATCAACATGTAGATAGTATGATGAAATCAGAAAGACAGTCTTTAGGCATAAAACTTAAAAAGAATGAAATAAAAGGTTTCTTTTCACTTGTTCAGGCAGTCAGCTTTGGCAAACAAGGAAAATAAACAAAAGACTCCTGCGGGCAACATGAATAAAATGAAGCATTTTATCAGACTGGCTCCAGTGCAGACAAAAAATTTGGTAGATTGCCTGAGGGCCAGCAACTCCCTCCAATGAGTCAAAAGCTGTTCATTTTCCTCATACTACTCTAAGGTACATAGTTTCTATTCCTCTTACTCTCATAGGTTCATAGGATGATACTAGGCTGTTGGCCCAGAGGCCCTTATAAGGCTAGCCAAGAATTTCACTCATGGTCCCACAAAGTCAGCACCTGCTTCCCCTGTCCAGCAGAGACACAGGTGGGATCCCAGGGGTGTATTTTCTGTTTTCCATCCAGTCAGCCAGGTTCCTCTTAAAGTGGGCTAGAGAGGTTCTCTGCTTAACATGGAGAGGGAGTCTATTCCACAGATGGTGGAATCTCTGGGACACAAATCTATCCCACCAACAAGTCCTATTAATGTCACAGATCAGGTTTAGCCCTTGTGTGTGGGTTGCCCGAGTGGAGTTTGATGTATGGATATGCAGCAACTTCATCAAGGCTGGGTCTGAGATGGCCTTGTATGCCAGGCACACGTCACCTCTGAGCAGTTTGTACGAGACTTAGTAGATGGGCAAGGCCTTTAGCCTATCTGTATAGGACAGATGTTTGAGACCCTGGATTTTTCTGGTTAGGACCCTCTGTGGTTTCTCCAGCTGTTGCATGTGCTTGGCAAGGTACATGCCGAAGGGGGCATTATACTTGATAATGAGTCTGATAAGGGAGGAATACAGGGATGTTATGACCTCCTTGTTCCTGGAAGAAATACCCTTACTTATGAAGTGGGCCATGTAGAAAGCCTTCCATACAATAGAGGCAACGTGATGGTCAAAAGTCAGGTTGCTGTCATCCTGGGTGCCCAAGTCCTTCACAAATGCTTGCATGCTTAGTAAACTGTTATTAATGTGATAATTAGTGGGGATTCTATTTTCCTCAAAGGGGATAATGATGCATTTCTTGGCATTCAGTTTGAGGCCATGCTCCTGGCACCAACCCTTAGTCTGGGTAAGGCCCTCTTGGAGGATGTTCACATCACTAAGGGAATTTAAGACAGTACCCAGCTTGCAGTCATCTGCAAACCTGGTGAACCACAGACCACTGGTTTTGGCTTGCACATCAGAAAAGTATATCCCAAACAGTAGAGGCTCCAAGACTGATCCTTGGGGTACACTGTTTGTTATGGGCCTACTACTAGAGGTGGCTTTCCCTATTTTGACTGAGTGAGTTCTGTCAGTGTGCCAGTTAGCTACTCATCTGGTAACATACAGGTTGATGCCTAGCTGAGAGAGTTATCTACTATGCGTGAGTGGTGAATAGTGGCGAATGCTTTGGCTAGGTCAAGGTAGGCTGTATGGACCATCTTCCCCTTGTCCATGGCTTTGGTGACTGTTTTGAAGAAGTTTGAAAAACGCAACCTTGAAACCAATGGAAAACACAAAAGTCCACGGGATCCTTGCTCCAGCAATCAAACAGTCGCAATACAGTGAAAGTCTTAACGCAATTTTATTATTGTCCACAAGCGTTTTCGCCACTCACAATATAGTGGCTTCTTCAGAGAAAACAAATAGCAACTGCCACAATAGCGTACACTTATTTAAAATATTCAAAAAGGAAGTGATGTAACAAAACATGAAAAAACATATACTCTGGCAATTTCCTTATCTCTTACCCTATATTGCTTAGATTACCATAAAAAGGTACATGGAGAGATTTAATATTTAATATAGTTTTAGGCATCTTTAATATTGGAGATTTCTTCAATGGATTTTATCTCTCCATGTACCTTTTTATGGTAATCTAAGCAATATAGGGTAAGAGATAAGGAAATTGCCAGAGTATATGTTTTTTCATGTTTTGTTACATCACTTCCTTTTTGAATATTTTAAATAAGTGTACGCTATTGTGGCAGTTGCTATTTGTTTTCTCTGAAGAAGCCACTATATTGTGAGTGGCGAAAACGCTTGTGGACAATAATAAAATTGCGTTAAGACTTTCACTATATTGTGACTGTTTGATTGCTGGAGCAAGGATCCCGTGGACTTTTGTGTTTTCCATTGTTTTGAAGAAGTTGTTCAAGTCTAATAGGCATGATCTCCCTTTGACAAAAACAAACTGTGTGGGGTTAAGTGTTTGGAGGTTGCCAATGTCCTTGTTTTTAAGGTCCATGATAATGCATTCCATGGCTTTGCAGATCAGGCTAGTTTGACTGATGGGCCTATAATTGCATGGGTCAGTGGATGCTCCACCTTTGTGTAGAGGGATGACAGTGACTGCCCTCCATTCAGCTGGGATGTAGCCAGTGCTCAGGCTTTGGTTGAATAGGGTGCCTAATGGAGCTGAGAGCTCAATGCCTGAGTTCATGTAGGATGCCACCAGGGATGCTGTCGAGTCCCATGGAGACTGTATTTTTTGCCTTTGAGAGGGCATTGAAGATCTGCTCCCTGGTGATGAGGGGAGTGGGCAGGTGCTAGGGATGTCCTGGTTTACTGATGGGGGGGACAGGGAGGTGAAGTTTTCACTGAACCTGTCTGCCAACAGGTTGGCTATATCTACAGCATTTGTGTATGTGGTATTCTTGACCACCAGTATAGAACAGATTTGGGTGTTACCTTTGAGACCGTGGACATATGTGAAGAAGGCCTTGTGATTGTCCTTAGTGGATGTTGCCAATTTGGACTTGAAGTTAGCCTTAGAGGATTTCACCAGTGACTTTATTTGCTTGTTCAGACAAAGGACAGATTGCTTCCAACTCAGCACCTGCTCCTTCTTGGTCCTGGAGAGCAATTTTTTCCTTTTATTATAGAGTTTGTTTATTGCTGCTGTCCACCAGACAGGTTTACTCTTCCTTGAGGAAGATGATTTGGCCCTGTCAGGTATTGCTGAGTCCATACAGCTATGTAGGTGCTCATATAGCTTTTTGGTGTAAGCTTGGACATTAGTGCTAGTTCCAGCTGAAGGGATGGTGGCTGTGAAGCTGCTTATATCTGCTGTCAGGAGATTGTAGTCAGCTTTGGAAAAGTGTTTTTGTTTGACCCTGACAAGGGTGGGGTCAAGGGAGATGGTGACTTTGAAAGTGATCACGTTATGGTCGGATCTTACCAAGGAGGATGACACTGTAGGGGTGCTACAGTGGCTACTCATGTTGGTTAGTACCAGGTCCAGGATATTTTCACCTCTCATGGGGCTGTCGACCAGCTGATCCAATGCATTGGCACTGATGAAGTCAAAGAATCTCTGGCCATTCATGTTTGAGCTAGAATAGGTCTTTCACGCCATGGTTGGGTATTTAGGTTCATAGGTTCATAGGTTTATACTAGGCTATCTGCCCTAAGGCATTTATAAGCCTAGCCCAAATTTTTGTGGCTTACACCACCCCTTATATGAAAAAATACTGTGCCCATTAGTTTGTTGTGCCTCTGTCCAGCAGTGACACAGAGATGATTCCCGGGATAAACCTACGATCTCCCATCCACAGGTCAAGATTTCTCTTGAACAGAGCCAGCGAGGTGCTCTGCCTCACATGGACCGGGATTTTATTCCACAGCATAGGGAGTCTCTGAGTGATAAATCTATCCCTCCAGCACGTCCTATTTATATCCGTGCTAAGGTTTAAGTCGCTTGCTCTAGTGGTTTTGGTGGATTTGGATTTTTTGAGGTGGAGCATGTCCATTAATTCCGGGTTGGACATGGCCTTGTATGTCAGGCACATGTCACCTCTGAGCAGACGGTATGCAACTGAATAGAGCTGGAGTTTCTTCAATCTGGCAGCATATGACAGATTTTGGAGTCCCTTTATCCTTTTGGTGAGGAACTTTTGGGGTCTCTCCAATTGCTGCAGATGTCGGGTGCGATACATCCCGAATGGAGCATAGTCACCCAGGATCAGGGTAGAGGGTTGAATCTTGATGGATTCAAGTAAGTCCAGGTAGGTAGAGGGGGCGTCCTGAGTCATGGTTGGGTGTCTGTAGCTGGATATGATTTGAATAGGTGTTTTGTCAACAGTTAACTGCACTTGGAGTTTCTCCTGTGCATCATACCATTTGATCAGCCTGGAGGTTTGTATAGCTTTGATAAATATTGAGACTCCACCTCCTATGGCTTGGTAGCCTTCCATTTGGGGTCTGAAAGTATGGTTGGATGAGTAACCTGGTAAGACTGAAGTGCTGTCCACAGCTTTGAACCAGGTTTCAGTGACTGCACAAATGTCAGCATCCTTCAGGGTGAGGAATGCTTGCAATGAGTGCAGTTTCATGCTAAGACTCCTTGTGTTTAGCAGCATGAGCTTTAAATTTCATTGTAGGTTCTGTGTAGGTTCTCCAGATTCCTATAGATATACCATACTCAGTAAGTTTTTTCACTTTAAAATCAGCATCATGCTTTTCAGCTGTGGTTATACAGGTAGCTGCCTCTCCCTCTACAATTAATTGTCTGTCTAATAGGGAAGGCTTATGGTGCCAGCTATCTAACGTACCTCATGCAAATCTTAACACCTGAAAGCATTTCCAAATAAAGTCTTAAACTATTCCCAGGATCTAATTTTCTTAGTAGTTTTGTAGCCACCATGCCAATACAACTTGCCAGTAATACCATTGTGTTATGTTACAATTGATACTGAATATTTACATGGAGAAGGCAGTATTACATACATAATCAGTATCCGACTGTTTTTAAGTTCCCAAAATATGCAGTAGAAAGCATTTATTTTGCATACAATCTGACAATTAAATCATGCAGACAATATAAATATAAGATGGTCTTGATGCTGTTTAATGACCATATTTGCATACATTATAGCTAGATTTTCTAAAGAATTCAATGTTGTTTACAGACAAAATCAAGGAAGATAAGACAATATCATATTTATATTGTTGGAATTAATCCCTATGTTCTCCTTTAGAAGTTAGCACTTCAGTGAATAATTTTCATTCTGATCTAACAGAAGCATAAGTAATTTTCCTTTTTAACTTGCTGATTAAAGCCCTTACACTTGCTTTCTTATAACAAATGATTCTTATAACAGACTTTAAATAGATCGTCTGAATCTCTCTTTTTGTGTAATATTATTACACGTTGTTTGGGGGAATCTGTTGATAACTTTTCTTCTACTGATAGGGTGAATAGTAGTCTATTTAAAAGTGTTTCACCTTAATGTCTTAGACTGGAAGCAAAGCAACTGATTTAAAGTTTATTCTTTAGTGGCAGACAATAACTTTCATGTATACTTTTTGTAATAATAGTGACTGCCTGGCCTGTTTTGAGACTAGAGGAAGCAGTCAGAAAGTTAGAGAATCTCTGACTGAATCCATGTTCCACACTAGAGCACTAAAGGGTGTGTTGCTTGTAATAAATACAAGCTTTACAGACAAAGAAAGGGAAGTCATGGAGGGCAAAAATTAACTTCATTTTAGGCCCGAGCTTAGTAGGCTTGGCATTACTGTTTACCACAAACCTTAGAGATATTTCTGGGAAGAAGTGTCGAGATTCCTCAAGTGAAAAAGTCGCTTTAGCAGAATGGAACTGCTATCTGGCAAAGGCTAGTAGGATGACAGCTATTGTACCTTTGTACATACCTCTCAACTGTCCAGATTTTCACAGAATGCCCAGATTTGTGCTTCATATTTTTGGTCTGTTAATTAATACAATTTGTGGTGTTCTGGCAAGTAACTGAGGACTGAAGTAACTAAATAATGGCAAATAGTTGAGCTTCAGACTTCATAGCCTTCAGAAAATGTATGATAATGCATAACCTGTTATTCTAGAACTTTCTATGTTTATAGGAGCAATGTTTAAAATCTGTCCCTATTTTTGGGACCTTGCCCCACCATTATTTTGGTTTCTCCAGATTTGTTGCACTAACAGGTTGAGAGGTATGCCTTTGTAGTTTGATTTACCTGTGTGAGAAACCATTGACAGCATTCTGTACCCACGAGATTGTAATAACCTTTGCTGTGGAAGAGATGCTAAGTGGAATACCTCTGGGTCCTGATATTTAGGGCCAGTTTTATTAGATCCTTTATATATTCTGTGTCATGAGAGTGAAGCTGCCTTGAAATGCTATTTTCCTCAAAGCTGTAAGTACTGTTCTAAAGATTACGTTTCATTTAAGATTTCTGTTGAAAAGTATTTTGCCAAGAGGAACAAATTTTTATTCATTTCCCTTGAAAACAAACCCATGTTGTACCTTGAAAAAGTGATGATTTTGTGTCCCTGTGACTACTATTGAACTGAAATACAACAATTTGTTAGTAGATTTAACAAGAAGGTGGTTCTAGTTATTAGGAGTAGCTAGTCTAATTTAATGACTGTGATGCAGTTATGTTCTCTTGAAGGACTATGGTGAATGAATCTTAATATTTTATTTTTCATTTTCTTGCAATAAGGTAAAATTTGGTATGGACTGTAGGGCATTGACTGGCAAGGGATATTTTAATTTAGGATGAAACGCATTTATTTCAATAGATTTAATAGCTCCTGTGTTAAGCAAATGAGAGATTTCATAAACAATATTTAACTGAGTTAGACCTTTTTGTGATTGGGTTTTGACATGAGGGAAGAAGGTTAGATTTTGGTCCAGTATTAACCACAGGCACTTCTAAGTGTTAGCTTCTGGAAGGTCTTATCCATGAAGATTTTTTTGTGTCTAAGGGCTGTATTTGGATGACACCTTTCTTACTACTGAACATCAGAGTGGTTTACTTGTTGTGTGCTAAGACATAGTTTGTTGGTGCAGCCAACTTCATAATTTCACTAAATCCTCTTGTAGTAGTCTGGTGAAATGAGATGAGTTCTTCCTTTTGCTAGAACTATGTCATTTGCACACTGTTAAGGTTAGGTGGGTCTCATGGAAGAACATTTATAAACAGAGTAAATAATAAAGGACTAAGTACTGACCCCTGAGATGCAGCTATGTTAATTGCACTTATATCTGAATGTGTAGTATGTATTATTGTTTAAGGTAGTTTATGATCCATTTATTTGTTGTTTATTAACTGCGTAAAGTGGCTGGTGCAAGACCTTCTTCAGCCAGTACAAGGACCACAAGGCAATAGAGACAAAACAAGAAAAGAAAGGTCAGGCTAACTAATTAAGCAGAAAGGACAACATTGGTAGTATACACTGAAATCAAGAAGAATATCAGCAAAGTAGCAACACAAGTAACAACATTAAAAATAAACCTTGAAACCACATATATACAAGATATTATAGACTGAAATATGGAAAGATGTTCATTAAGAGAAGAAAGAGATCTGGAGAAGAGTGGAAACAAGTAGAAAATGCACAAAAGAAAGAGAAGATAATGCTTCGGTATGATGTTGTTATATGTATAAAATGTAAAGAAACAAAAGTATTCTGAAAACTATAACATCTATCTGTAAATATGCAAAGCATCCATAAATGTAAACATAAGCATGCTCACGCAGAGAAACCACATTTAATAATTTATGTTGTTATCAAATAAATAAGTACATATCAACTAGCTGAATAAATAAATAGCTGGTAAATAAATAGACAATTGCATAAGTTACAGCTCAGATCTGTCTTGATCACTATATCAGTGTAATAGTATGTTTGCTGTACTGCCTACTTCTTAGCAAATTATTAGGTAGCACATTGTGTCCTACAGTGTTACAAACATTCTCTTCTTGCATGTATAAAACTCATGTAGTACCCACTGTAATCAAATAGGTTATACATGCAACACCTGTGCCCTTGAAAAAAAGAAATACTTACTGAAGTATGACTTAATAATATCTAATACTTGTATTCTAACACCAGTATTCCAAATGCAATTACTATGTATCTTGCTAAAGTGTGAGTTCCAATAACTTGTAGTGTTATCATGCACAAAGTCCACTAATGGATATATTTAACCTGAAAGCAGTTCTTCATCTGTATGTTGTCGGCAAGCTCCTTTGTTTTTTTATCTCTGTGGCTGTAAATTATGTTTTGCACACTGACTGCTCATTGATCAAAGCAGGCTGTGTCCTTAGTTCCCCCCATCACTTTAAACATGTGTCTTTTCCATGAATCAAGAAGTCTGAAGCTTCGATTAGTAGAGAATATATAACAAAAGACATTCTGCACAGCCTGGGTAAGAAGAAAATCTTGACCTTGCCTGCATGACAGTACCTTACTTTTGAAATGTGCTTCTTCCATTATACTGGTGTTAAGTATTGCAGATTGCTGAATTTTTAAATGCAATATACAATAAACTGCCAAAAACTATTATTTCACTATGTATAAAAGTTGAGACGTTCAAAAGCAAAATGTGAAAAGCTAGCAAATACTACTAATGCTGAAGGCTGAGTTCATAGCTCAACATTTTAACAAAGCAATCAAGAGCAAAGCTAAATATAATATATATAGCAGCTGTTTAAATGCAGAGACTCTTTTTAAACACTAGTACTACTCAGTTAGAAAATTAGGTACTTTTCTGTTAATTTATTATTAAAACAAATAATTTTTACAGATATGTGGTTAACAGACATGTGAAGGAACTGGATTACAGCTGAACAATCGCATTGAAAGTGTTGCCCCGATAACGTAAAACTACCGAAATTTAAAATGGTATGAGGAACTCAATTAACATGTAGCTTCAGTCTTCACTTAGTCATAGATTTTTATATAGGACAATAGAAAATTCAGAACCAAAACCAGAGACATTAAAGAAAATCAGTGACAGCTCAAGGGCAACCCGAGTCAAGTTACACTTCTTCCATTATCAAACTAAGCTAAATGAACACTCATACTCAGCCTGCAAATGTCACTATTATAGAGAAAAAGGTTGACCTGTAAACTATCAGGAAAACCAATCTACTGCCAACCAGCAACTAGTAAAACAATGCAGTAATCACCTCATAAGGCTAAACACACAGGTGTAAAAATATTGTAAAGTTTATGGCTTAAACAGTTAAGTACTTTTATTCATACGGACTTCATCAGAACTACTTTAAATAAACAATACACAGCTTAAATAGAAGCAAGCAACCAATCAAAATCAAGCAACAGTTAAACAGGGTAATTGATTAATTAAATAAATGTTTTAAAATGACCTAAACTCTAAAATTAAACAATCAGTGTTGTTACAAAAACTACACACTAAAGAGGACTCATTATAATTTTGTAGCCCTCATTTTTAATGGTGGAACAATTGAAATATATCCATTAATACCAGGATAATTGTGAGTATTTAACTGGAATTGCCAACTCAGTTCCTTACATTCTACGGAATTTTCCCAAGCACCACCTCTACGATCATAACCCACAATTTCCAATATCCAAAGACAAATTTATTAAAATTATGGCAAACTAAGGACTAACAGTATAAGGCATTGTTATCATTAGCCTTATTAATATAATAAAAATGGTCATATATTTGTTTTTTAAGCAGGCGCTCAGTTTAACCCTCATAAAAGGCAGAACAGGATGCACATTTACCCAGATACACTTAATCCTTAGAAAAACAGTTACCACTTTTAAAATAAATGTTAGAATTAGCATAATTATCAAGTATGCACATTTCTGAATTATTAATATAAGTACATTGGGTGTAAGAACCACATTAATAAGTACCTTCTTTAATAAAATTAAAACCTTTATCAAAATCATATTCAAATAGTTGTTTAAAATTACTGGAAATTTTGTAAATAAAATATTTTTTTTCATTTAATTTGCTAAAAATAGTGGTCCTAAAGATTTCCCAGTTATGAATAATAATGTCCTTTATTTAATAAATATCATGACCATGCGCTAAAACCATGGAATTAATAAACTGATGGTCAATGTTGTCATTTTCTACAAAATAACTACAAGGACTAGAATGTCCAAGAAGTGGAAAATATCTCGTGTGGTGGTGTTTTATGACATAATGGAACGTATCATTTAATAAATCTATAGGATATCCTCTCTTCAATAACATATCTCTTAATTTAGGAAGCTCATCTAGAAAAAAAAACAAATTAATAAAATCATTCATGAAAACCTACCAGCCTATCCCTTCACAAACTACATTTCTGATGATACAGATGAGTACCCGTAAAGTGCAGATATGAATTACTAAAAGTTGATTCCTGTAAAAAATAGATGTGAATGCTCCATTTTTCTTAGTAATAGTAACATCTAAGTAATTCATAACAGTATAATTTTTTACAAAAATGTGATCCATTAATGTAAAGAATATTTTTTTAATTCTTCAAGTTCTTCCCACAAAATAAAAATATTATTAAGAAAATATAAATATACTTTATAGAATTAAAAAAAAATTAATAGAAAAAAACATATTTCTCTTCCCAAGTTGAGGATGACATCCTTTATCATGTAGGTTTGTTAACAGCATGATGCTTAACTGTTTTCATCTTCAAATATCACATTTTAAGCTGCCATTTATCTAGGTCACTCATGTTCTCCTTGTTAAATCTTTGAGATAGCCTTGATATTGGCATCTATTTGATTAGTGAAAATAGTTAAGTAGTGAACCAGTGTTTTTGTGAAGGTCAACAGTTATGTAGTAATTTTCCTGTATATCTAAGTGCTTAAGAACTAATTCTGTGCGTGTGTTTGTGTGTGTGTGTGTGTGTGTGTGTGTGTGTGTGTGTGTGTGTGTGTATATATATATATATATATATATATATATATATATATATATATATATATGCTGCAATATTTAGTTCAATAAGCAGTCAACAATGTTATAACACGGATGGTAAAATAGAATTATGCATAGTAGACCTTTATGGATAAGGTGTGACCATAATGACTGAGATGACTTATGCTACAGGGATAGAAGCATATCAGTATATAGAGGTATGAATATATTAGAAGAGGCAAGTGAGAGTAGTTGCAAAAAAAGACACCATGGGGAAAAGACAGAGAAAAGGTATGAGAAGCATGCAGAGAGAAGAGGAGTAGAAAGGAGATGCAAAGAGAAGAGGGAAGTAGGATGAATGAGAGCCAGTAAGCAAAGGAGATGACAATATGAGATAATAAAAGATGAAATAGGGATAAAGGAGTATGTGGGAGAGCCAGAGAGATCATGTAATGTGACCTGAGTGAGTGCAAATGCATTTTGCTTGGGTGAAAAGGTGTTCCTTGAACTGTTGGCTAAAGTCAGGGTACTTCTGGAATTCTCAGATTCAGAGAGGAATGGAGTTCCATAGCGTAGGTGCTAGGATGGAGACTGCAGGGTCAGTGCAGTAGAGTTTACTTTTTGGAGTTAGTTGGGTGGTTTGAGATTGAGCGATACCCCTGAGATAACATTTGCATGATTTGGTGAAAACTTTATGAGTGAGAGGGGCAATGTCTCAGGGAAATGGCTTTGTGAATTACTGATCCTAGTTGGAGATTTGCTCTTAAATGTACTGACAGCCATTATGCTTTGGAGAGAGTTAGGTTGTGGTGTTAATTATTGTGGGAGTTAGTTATGATCCAGCAGATTTTATTGAAGATGGTTTGTAAGGTGGTGGCATTTTTCTTTTAGGCTGCAGCTATAATGGGTAGACATATTTAAGCAGTAATAAGAATATGCCTTTGCCTACAGCAGTTTTATCTGGCTTGGACAGAAGAGGTGATAGCTTGTTCACCCAGAACAGTAGTGTGTTGATATTTTTGCATGTCATTTGACAGGTCTACTTCTAATTATTGAAATACCACTTAGCTAAATCTCATTAGAGCATGACAACAGCACAGAACTGTTATTCGTTTGTGAAAACACAGAAAATTCACTTAAACAAACATTCACATCACCGGAATTTTAAACAGGGAAAGGAGGCAGTTGGCCAACATGGGGAAATTTGCCATTTTCCCCACTATAGTTTGATTTTGGCATTGGGCTATATAGTTGAGGGATTTGAGGGGCACAGCCCCCATGTGGATGGGTTTGACATACTTCAGTATGTTTGTTGTTGAATGTTGGCCAACTGCCTCCATTCCCAGTTTAATATTCCAGTGATGTGAATGAATGTTCATTTAAGTGAATGCTTGGTGTTGTCATCTCGAGCTAGTGAGATTCTGGTAAAAGGTATTTTGGTAATTAGAAGTAGACTCATTTTGAATATGTAATTGAAAGTTAAGAGACTGGTCTAGCCAAATGCCAAAGGTTTAAAGTTTCATAAATGTCTTGGGAATCTACCTTCTTTTGTTATATTTTCTCTTCTAGGTCCCCAGATACATTCTCACTATTGAAGATCTGAAAGCTGATTATTTTTCCCAAAATGTTCTTAAGTTCCATAATAGCAGTTTTAGGTGGAGTATAAATACATACCAGTGTAATCATTCTCCCTTGTCAGTAGCTCCTTACTACACAAATCTACCATTGCTATCTTTTTTTCTCTATTCTATCAGTATTGGGAACTCCTGTAGCAATTAATATAGTTACTGCTCTTTTCCTTTGTCCCTGATTTCCCTGATTTTCTGCTAAATATCTGTCCTGAAACCCTTTCTTTATCAAAATTATTTGCACTCTGCATTTCTTAATACAATACTCTTACATTTTTGATTATACTTGTGAGGCCATTTATGTTCCAAAATAATATGGATAGCGTAGTCATTATGTAAAGAAGTTATTCTTACCTATTATACATTATAGCTTTTTAAAATGTCTATTTCTAACTTTTGTCTTACAGCATCCACTACTATTTGACAGGTTAATCTTTTATCCAGTTGTTTCTTGTCATTTCCATGTGTACCCATCTCACATTTTTCATGACTTTTTGTTTTAATGACCCCCCCCAAAACACACACACCCCAGAACATATTAACTTAAAACAAGCACTCAAAATTATGTACATATTTACATAATGACATGCATCCCTCCTGATTGGAATAATTGTTTCAAATTAACAGCTGTACCTACAGACATTACATAACCTAAATCAAGACCCATGCCAAAGCACATGTCACAGCCTGTGCTCCCACTTACACTAATTGTTCTGTCTTCTTTTTTATCTCTTTACCCTCCCAAATGTTAAAAACAGCTTATATGCTGCCAGAAAACGTTAACTTTTAACCTTAAGAAAAAGTGCACTGGCTATCTATAAGAAAACTAAGTTATACACTGTTTTAGTAAATGAATCAAATGATTTAGACTACTTGAGAAGCTGTTATCTCTTATTCATGTCCAATAATTTCAAACTTTATTTCTTATTGAGCTGTTTGCCCTTTTACCTTTTAATTTTACAGTTCTGTCAGCAAACAATGTTCAGAACTCTCAAGATTTATTGCCTGCACCTGTAATTAGCTTCTCTCCATGGAAACATAAGAATAGAATGTACAACTGACCTCAGCTGCTGACTTCTCAACTCTCAATGAGCATTTATTTGCTAAACGAAAGAAAAATGCATTCACCATGTTTTCTTATTTTTCAAACCCACATGCTTACACATGCACAAAAAATGTTTTTATATTAAGCCAAGGGCATTAATCCAGGCATTCACCTAATCAAAGTAGGAGAAAACATCCCAACTCTACATATATTATAATCAGTGCATTTTAAACCCAATCCCTCACCTCAACAGGCCAAGATTACAGCATATTAACTTAAACATATTTTGTCCAGCCTTTCTTCTCTTTTTACACTGCAATGCCTACATTTCTTAAAACAAAAAGTACTTTTTACTTTAGTATCTTTATCACATTCAGCAATCACTAAAAAGATTCACCCTCACCCCTTCATTTTTATACCCCTGACTACATACTGCACAAATCTGCTTTACTATATAACATGCAATGCATACCATGAAATGTTTATACAAATGTTATTAAAAATTTAAAAAATGTTTTATTTACAGTTACTTTTGTTTGCTTTTAAGTGTCCTTCTAAACATTAATGGCAAGAAGTGGGGTATATGCTTTTCAGTCCACCCACAAGTTTGACAAAGTCAACAAAAGTCCCATCTTTCTCAGCTACTTTTTCTCGTAAGCATTTATTTCACAAATTTGACTGATGTTTTATAATCTCATATTTATTCATTAGTTTCAATAGCTGTTCTTCATTCCTGATAATTTCCATCTCTCAACACCACACACTGGTTCAAGTCCGAGGTACTCACAATTCTTCTTGTGAACTCCTGTGCTTTTTTGTCTCTCTCTAGCACTTAACTTTGGAATATTGGAAAATGTTTCACTAGCAAAATCTCTCTATCAGATTTATTGTCAGAAGAATGAGAAGCAGAGTTCCTTTCTGTTTGGTAGCTCACATATTGTTGGACAAACTTTTGTATTTCCTACTTAGCCTGTTCTGCATCAAAAAAATGTCTTTGATCTTCCAGAAAAAAATATTTTGAAGACAGTTGGATACAGCAAATTGAATCTCAGACCTGCTTCTCAACATTCTCTAGTTGCTGGGATATTTTTTTTCCTCTTCTGTCTGGTGTACAGTGAATAATCATTTTCCACAAACACCCTACTGCCTCTAATATTTAACACGCTGCCCTTCTTCCATGGTTTTGTCAGGATCATCTCTTTCTGCTGGTATGATTGCAGCTTTAACAATAGAGGTGGTGTTGGCTACTCTTCCATGGCCAGGTTTGGAGCATACACTTAAAGTGCACTTTCAGTTAACATTCTGCTGTGAAATACCAGTCCAGTTAATTATTTGTGCTTGCATAAAGTTAATTCCAGTTTCTATGGTTTAGCAGAAAATCTCAGGTTTTCTCTGTGTGCTCTTTTCACTAACTCTACCATATTTTGAAGCATCTCTGCTTGAGAAACCACATACTCACTCAGCCTTTTCTTCATTTTAACCTCTGATTTTTGCAATTTTTTCAGTTAATCTAAATAGCTGCTTAAAGCTTCTTCTGCTTATTCTAGCCTTTTGTTATTTGCGTTGATATATACTCCTTCAAGGTTTTATTTATTTTGATCAGCTCTGAGAACATTTGATTTATTTTTTTCTTCTAAATTAATGGAAGTCATCACTTGCACTAAATCTGAATCTTGAACTGCTTTTTGCTGAACAGCTGCACGGTTCTTAACAGTCAGTGTTTTCTCTTCACCTTTTCCTAGTTGATTTTCTTTCAGGCCTTTGTGTTTCTTCTTTGTTGGCATCCAAGCAGTATACATACTAGCCAGTAACTAAATTTTAATACATCTGTCAGAATTACTAGCCCTTGTCTCAGTTTCTGTTTTTACACTGTGAAAGCTGAAATTAAGCTGTTGTACAGTGTGTAACCATCTTGGAAGTCACCAACAAAATATATTTTGAGGTAAAGATAGTGTCCCAGGCCAGGGACAAGCATAAGGCCTTCTTCAGCTATATTCAAAACATAAAAGTCAGCACACACTAATGAGCTGAGCTATTAGTAAATGTCTCTATGTTCATAGAACCAGGAGATAGAGCAAATCCAATGACTGACAAATTCAGCTCCAGCTTTACCTCCCTCTTATCTCTCCCTAGCACCACCACAGGGAAATGCTATCTAACATAATCCCTGTAACTATCTTTAGGGAGCAGGTCTTGGACGTCACTCTCAAAGGCCAAGAATACAGCTTCAATGGGCCCCAGTAATATTCCAGGATGCCTCCTAAATAGCCTGAAATATGACATATCAGGATCACTAGTGTCACTATTCAACCATAGCCTCAGCACAGGTTTTGTACCATGTTAGTGGAAGACTGCAGTGGTAATCCCTCTGCATAAAGGTGGACCGCCAATGGATATTGGGAACTACAGATGCATAAATTTGACTAGTCTCATATGCAAAACCAGGGAAAGAATTATTTTGGAAATGATTAACAATGCCATAGAAACATTCAGACTCTACCCAGCCCAGTTTTGTTTAATTAAAGGAAGGTCATGCCTACTGAGCCTGGTGGACTTCTTTGAGAAGGTCACCAAGGCAATGGATGAGGGCAAAACAGTACATACTGCCTACTGTGACCTAGCATTTGATGCAATATTCCACTCTGGCATTGAAAAAAACTCACAAAATTAGGCACAAACCACTGTTTACCTCTCTGGATTGGGTTGGGAGGGTGGCCTAATGGTTAAGGTGTTTGCCTTACAAACACAAGGTGCAGGGTTTGAATCTCACAAGGGATAATTGGCTAGGCTTAAAATGGCTCGCAAGGGCAGTTAGCTTAGTACTAATCTATGAATCTATGAATCTATGGATAATCAGTTGACTCACAGACAGGACCCAGGAAGTTAGGATTGGAGAGCCTACCTCCACAAAAGGCCATTCACCAGTGGATTCCCCCAGGACTCTCTACTGAGCCTGCACCTCTTTTACATCTATTTTTCAGAAGTTAAGGTCAATATCTGGAGCTTCTGGCTAACCAGGTTTGCAGATGACTGCATTTTAGGAGCAATCACAGGTATCCCCCAAGATATTAACATCTTAGAGGAAGGTTTAACATGGATATATGACTGGTGCCAAAGACACAGGTTAAAAAAATCAATGCTAAGAAATGTGTAATAGTAACTTTTAGGAAGTTGACCACCCAGGGAAATTACCTTAATGATAAAATACCCCTAAATGTAGACATAGTAGTTAGGGATTTGGGGACTCATGTAGGTAGTAACCTGGATTTTGACCAACATTTGTCTAAGGTTGTAAGAACATTATTCTATGTCACTCACTTTATAAATAAGGGCATACCATCTAGGTCCACAGAAGTCATTGTACCACTTTACTCGGCTATCATTTCACCCATCAGACTAATCATTGAGTATAACACCCCCTTTGATAGGTACCTGACCAGGCTCATGCAACAACTAGAATGTCCACAGAGGTTCGTCACAAAAAGAATACAGGGTGCAAACACAATGCCTTATGCACCTCAAAGCCCTGTCTCTATACTCTGCTTCCTACAGACTGCTGACAGGCAATTTACACCTTTGGATCCTGCTCTGATGCATCTTTTGCATATCAGCAAAACAAACTGCACCAGAACTACTAGATCTAAGGATTTAAACTTTCCTTGCAACTCTGATAGAACATGTTGGAGGGACAGGTATGTATGTCAGAAAATCACCATGCTCTGAAATAGGTTTCCAATCCATGTAAAGCAGAATGCTTCACTAACACTATTCAAGTGCAACCTGGACCAGTGGATGGAAAATCAGAAATTTACCCCTGGTCCGACACCTATGTCTCTGATGGATATTAACGGCCATCAAATCATGCCCTAACTAATCTACATCCCTTAAAAAACCTCTAAGGTATAATAACTTGAAGGATGCATTTAATTTGCAGTGCTAGGCTTATAAACAACTCAGTGGTCATTAGCCTATTATATACTTATGAGCCAAGCACAATGTAAATGTTTCCATAATGATGTAATCACCTAACCTAATCTAGCTCTCCTGCTACTTATAGGTTCATAAGTTCATAGGTGTTTACTAGGCTAACAACCACAAGGGTCTTTTTAAGCCTAGCCATGCATCCCAAATCTCTGACAAGTTCTGATACCCTTGATAAGTGTAAGCATGAGCTTGGGAGATGAACCATTTACAGGTTAGCTATGTCCATTAGAGACATAGGTGCCAAACCAGGGATGAATTTTTGGTTACCCATCCAGTTGTCTACATTGCATTAGAATTGGGTTATGGAGGAACTCTGTTTCATATGGATGGTCACCCTGTGCAATAGATGGGATAATCTCTGGGATACTTACATGTCTTTTCATCAGGTCCTAGTTATATCACAGGCAAAGTTTAAGTCTTTAGAACATGTAATTCTGGTGCTGTTTGTTTTGTGGATATGCAGGAGGTCCATTAGAGTGGGGTCTGACAATGGCCTGTGTGCTAGGTATAGGTCTCCCCTCAAAAGCCCACAAGAGACAGAATACAGGACTAGGGCTTTGAGGTGGTATACATAGGGCATTTTACTTATGCCCTGTATTCTTTCAGTGAGAAATCTCTGTGGACATTCCAATTGCTGGTTATGCCTGGTTGGGTACATACCAAAGAGGGCATTGTACTCAATGATAGGTGTGATGTATGTCAAATATGGTTGAATAACAACTTCCTTTGACTTAGATGCCACATCTTTGTTTATAAGTTGTACAACATAGAATGATTTCCTCACCACTGTAGATACATTATGGTCAAAGGTGTCCTTAAGTCCCTGACTACTGGGTCAATTCTAAGGGGTGTGTAATCAATATGAGGGATGGATGACTTCCCAAATTATACTATTATGCACTTTTTGGCATTAAGTTTTAGTCCATGTCTCTGATAGCAGTTGTTTGTCTGTGTCAGCCCCTCCTGGAGAACATTTGTGTCAGTGTGAGATTCAGTCACAGCTCCTAACTTGCAATCATCTGCAAATTTAGTCAGCCAGAGACCACTGACATTGGCCTTGACTTCTGAGAAGTAAATGCCAAAAAGGAGCGGTCCAAGGACTGATCCCTGAGGGACTCCATTTGTGACTGGCCTCATTGTAGAGGTTGACTCCCCAATACTAACTTCCTGGGTGCTGTCTGTGAGCCAGTTGTCTATCTACCAGGTGACATACAGGTTTGTACCTAACCTCTTGAATTTGTCAACAATGCCTAAGTGTGGTATTGTGACAAATGCCTTGGCGGTGTCAAGATAGGCAGCGTGAATGATTTTGACCTCATCCATTGCTTTGGTGACCTTCTCAAAAAAGTTCACCAGGCTGAGTAAGCATGATCTGTGCTTGATGAAACCAAACTGGGTTGGGTCCAGTGTCTCAAGGTTAACTATATCTCTGTTGATCATCTTCATATTATACTTTCCATGGCTTTACAGGCCTGTAGTTTCCAGGGTCTGTAGATGGTCCAACTTTGTGCAGAAGAATGACTGTTGCCTTCCTCCATTCATGAGGTATGAAGCCTGTTTGGAGGCTACAGTTAAATAGTAATTCCAGAAGCCCTTATAGATCATGTTTCATGCCATTTAGAAGGTATCCTAGGATATTGCCTGGGTCCATTGATACAGTGTTTTTGGTCTTAGAGAGACCATTAAGGACCTGTTCCCTAGTGATAGTAGGGGGAGTTATATTTGACGATATTTCCTGAGGGAATGTTGAGGGGGAGAGAGGGGTAAAGTTGGACCTGAATTTATCAGCCAGGAGGTTTGCTATATCTTCTGGATCAGTATAGGTGGCTCCATTTACAATGAGCTCTGCACACAATTGTGTATTGCCTTTGAGGTTGTGGACATTGGTAAAGAATGCTTTGTGATTGTTCTTGGCCTGAGAGGCCAAATGTACCTCAAATATGGCTTTGATATTATTTGTCCTCTGAGTTGTTTGTTTAGTTTGATAAGAGTGCTTTTATCCTGCTGGGTGCTGCACCTCCTAATTTTTGCCACTATCTGATGGTGGTGTTGTTTCAGAGTAGCAATACAGGCATATTTGCTATACCTTTACCTGTAACAATTACTCATCACTTTACTACACATCTGCTATATTTATTCTCCTCACTTAACACTCTTCACTTCCCCTTCCAGTGTTACTGTTCTAGCATCATAACCTCTACTATTATTAATTAATCACACTTTAATTGGTACATCTGTTAGACATTTTGATTTTAATGTCTTGTTATAGTAACTAACTACTCCACCTGTCCACTGTGTTACTTTTTGTGGCCACTGCTTGTTGATACTTATATTGCAACGATGTTCTTGTATCTCCAGGCTAAGCCCAAAAATTGTCCAGGGGATCCAGGCTTTACTGTGGTCAACAAATGCAAAGTAGTTAAGTAAGTACACAAATAAATAAAGCAAAATAAAAATGTCCACTGCCAGTAGGACATTATGTGCCTTATATACTTAAGAAAATATAAACCACCACTAAACCAAAAGGTAGGAATCAACAGGAACAGCAAAGGAAATAATCCAAAACAGTTTAATTTAGTGCTTTTGTCTTGTCAATACTAGACTTCCTCAGAATAAAATGCTCAGCAAATGCACAACAATTTAAACAGCCGACCCCTCCTCTCATTTGCTAGACAAAAATGACTTCATTTCCTTTAACTACAGCATACAAAATTAAATCAGATAATGTGCACTTAAAGGAATACATATCCATGTGTTAGACTGAAAAACATATAGGGTACACACACTAAATGCAGTTGTTCTTAAAAATCTAAAAAATATGTACATGACATTAAGTTGTGAAACCACTAGTCATAAAATGCCATAACTATTCTTACATATAGAATAGAGATTTTAGTTTTAAAAAAAGAGTTATAGAAAATCTGTCATTCAGACCAGGTACTATACAGGCATTAGTTTTTATCTGCCACTACAGTTCTTTAAATTCTAAAAAAGCATCAGATGGCCCCCCGGGGGCCCATATCAACTTGTTCAATTACATGAAATCTAAATGAATGCGTAGGATGTCTCTCAATGTGCCTATAAAGTGCATTAGTTTCTTTCTTGTTCTTAATGTCATAAATATGTTGATAGATACGCTTCCTTAATGCCCTAATGGTTTTTCCAACATATAATCCATCATAGAAGGTGCATACAGGAATGTAAACAACTCCTTTTGAATAGCAGGAGAACTTTTTATGTGTTTTTATCCTACCTACAGTTTTAATTTTAATTTCCCTCGTGTTGGTAATGTAACCACATTGCGCACAGCTGCCGCATCTAAATGTCCCTCCTGCGTCACTCCTTACCGTTCTTTTTTGTTCAACTCGCCCTTTAATTGGGGTGTTTTTTTATACACGGTCAATATTTTTTCTCCCACTTTTTTAATGGTGTCGGGGTCCAAGTGGAAAATGGACCAAAACCTGTCCACAATATCTTTAATACCATAAAATGCAATGGTAAATGGAAGTGTAAATGCCCTACCATACCTATTCACCCTGTTGTTATCATGTGTATTGGGGATACCTTCTGGGTAAAATAATAATGCTTTGGAATGACTGTTTTCACTTTTGCTTAAAACTTCTCCAGCTATATTATCAATAAAGCTCTCGTGATATCCCCCTCTCATCAACATCGCTTTAAGTGTTGAGCATTCTTTTATGAAATCATTTCTTTCAGAGACCATTCTGGCCAGCCTTATATACTGTCCCTTGACCAATGATCTCTTTTGATGCAAAGGGTGCCAGTTATTAAAATAAAGCAATGAATTTGAGTAGGTGAGCTTCCTATATAAATGGGAGCAGAAACGTTTCATAACATGATCTTTCTTAATGGTCACATCTAGATAATTAATTGAATCATCACCTTTATTCATAGTGAATTTCAAAAAAGTAGTAGTTTCATTAAGGTACTTGAAAAGCCTATTCAGGTCATTTTCTCTACCATTCCAGAAAAGAACAATATCATCCAGGTACCACCGATACAGTACCCATGAGTTTTTAAATCCAGAATTCAGCACATAAAGATCCTTTCATTGTGCTAAAACTATGTTGGCGAAAACAGGGGCACATCACGCCCCCATTGCCTAACCATGCATTTGCTTAAAGAGCTGGCCGTCATAACTAATAGAATTATTTTCCAAAACCATTTGCATACATTCTGTAATTGTCAAAAGAGTATCATGGTCAAGCGAGGTGTTCAAGCATAGATGGTCATAAAACCATTCCAAATCTTGGTCATGTGGAATCACGGAAAAAAGATCACATATATCTATAGTAACCAATATTAAATGGTCATGATACATATCAGGTTTAATTTTACCCAGGAAATCCCAAGATTCCTTTATAAGAAATTCCATACCAGCCAACAAATTCGTGACTTGGTTGTCCACAAACTGAGCCAGAGTTAATGTTTTGGAGGCCTTAGCGTCTACAATAGGGCGCATAGGTGGATTACCAATATTTTTGTGGATATTTGGGATTCCAAACATAGTGGGAATCCTTGGGTGTGGAATCTCTAAAAAATGAAATATATCCAGGGTAATCTGCTCATTAATCAATAGTTGTTCTAAAGTTAAGTCTATATTTCTATAGGCATTATTCAATTAATTTCATGAGACTTTGGTGTATGTCTCACTATAAAGAATTCTATACATCCTACTATTATAATCGTTGTTATCCATAATCCCCAGGCCTCCTCCTTTATCTGGCTTCATAATTCTAATGTCAGTATTAGCCAAAATATCCTTCAAAACAACACATTCCTCATCAATCAAGTTGTTAATCTTGGCAGTTTTTGGTCCCTATAATGTTGTCTGTATTTCTTGCTCACATAATGCCTCAAACGTCTGGACCATAGGGTGCTGGTGAGGAATAAAAGTGCTTGGTCTATGCAAATTAAAATTGTACCCTAAATTGCTACTCTGCATATTAGGTTCAGAAAAAAATAAAGCCAGATTGAGTTTCCTCATATATACTTTAAGCTGTAATATTGTGCTGACTATATTAGCATGCCTAGCTGGCACAAAATTCATCTCTTTGGAGAGCAATTCAGCCCAACCATGTGTTTTCTACTGCATCACTATAGTTAAAAATATTAAAGTCCCCTAATGCATTTTTAATAATAAAACAACTGTTGTGATTAAAATTATTAGTAGTAGCTTCTACCTCCAGTACGTTTCCCATCTCCCTTTTCATTGATTCTGCCCCTGTTCATGGTTGTATCTTCCACTCCCATGTCTCCCCCTTCTCTGATTCATTAATCTCTCTGATCTCCTCGGGGGGGGGGGGGTTGGTTCCTAAAGGGACGTCATTGGGGTTGTTGTCAGTATTGTTCTCATTTTCCCTAAAATTATCAAAATTTTATGTTCCTTCAACCCACCTATGTTGTTGCCTTCTAGGAGGATCAGGATAAGCTTTACCAGCATCGTAGTCATTTTTATCTCTGGATAGTTTTTTAAATTTTCCTACTTTTTAACTCAACAAGCTCTTTATTTACGTTACTAAAAATATTAAAAAATTCAACACTTTTCTGTTCAAACAATAAATCGGCCTGAATGGCTGCATCAAGTCTATTAATGTCCTTTATAATCAATGCCATTTTTCTATTGTTGTCAGTGATTAAAATTCAAAGCAACTCACAGCCTTGTCTGTTGAAAAACGCCAGTAGATCTTGATAAAGCATGGAGTTCTCTAATCCCGTAGGGTATTTCCATATTCGTAAACCCTTAAGAATGTGTTCACATTTTACACATTCTAGCAAATATTTATTCTCGAGCTGCAGTTTTTTATATTTGAAAAGCAACAACTTAAAATTAGTAAACTGCTGCTCGAGACTGGCGTTAATAATGGTGTTATTGGTTTCAGTTCCACTGAAACCTATCTCAGATTTTAACCATTGCTCAACAGTAAAACCGTTCGCATCACCGTTGCTTGCATTCTGAGTGCTACTAAAAGTTAGTGCAGCACTGTTCAAGCTAGTGTGACCTCCACAAGCTCCTCTTAAAACATCGTTGTCTTGACGACCAGTCCTTTGTGCAGGAGTAATACCGGAGGGGTCAAGGCTACCAAAATTAGAACCCGAATTAGGAATCACATTGCAAGTCTGCTTCCCTGAACAGTCTGATGCTAACAATTTGTCCACTTTGGCTGTTAAATCAGCCACAATGTTCGTTAAAGTGGAAACGGATCTTAACACAGTTTGTAGATCCATGTTGCCATTACTCTCAACCTGTTCAACTCCTTCCATAACAAAAATGACAAACTAGAGAAAATATGAACCACCACTAAACCAAAAGGTAGGAATCAACAGGAACAGCAAAGGCAATAACCCAAAACAGTTTAATTTAGCGCCTTCGTCTTGTCAATAGTAGACTTCCTCAGAATAAAATGCTCAACAAATGCACAACAATTTAAATAGCTGACCCCTCCTCTCATTTGCTAGCCAAAAATGATTTAATTTCCTTTAACTACATCATACAAAATTAAAGCAGATAATGTGCACTTAAAGGAATACATATCCATGTGTTAGACTGAAAAACAAATAGGGTACACACACTAAATGCAGTAATCTAAAAAATATGTACATGACATTAAGTTGTGAAACCACTAGTCATAACATGCCATAACTATTCTTACATATAGAATAGAGATTTTAGTTTTAAAAAAGGAGTTATAGAAAATCTGTCGTTCAGACCAGGGTACTATGCAGGCATTAGTTTTTATCTGCCACTGCAGTTATTTAAATTCTAAAAAAGCATCAGATGCCCCCCCCCCCATTACTTGCCATTACTCTCAACCTGTTCAACTCCTTCCATAACAAAAATGACAAACTAGAGAAAATATGAACCACCACTAAACCAAAAGGTAGGAATCAACAGGAACAGCAAAGGCAATAACCCAAAACAGTTTAATTTAGCGCCTTCGTCTTGTCAATAGTAGACTTCCTCAGAATAAAATGCTCAACAAATGCACAACAATTTAAATAGCTGACCCCTCCTCTCATTTGCTAGCCAAAATGATTTAATTTCCTTTAACTACATCATACAAAATTAAAGCAGATAATGTGCACTTAAAGGAATACATATCCATGTGTTAGACTGAAAAACAAATAGGGTACACACACTAAATGCAGTAATCTAAAAAAGATGTACATGACATTAAGTTGTGAAACCACTAGTCATAACATGCCATAACTATTCTTACATATAGAATAGAGATTTTAGTTTTAAAAAAGGAGTTATAGAAAATCTGTCGTTCAGACCAGGGTACTATGCAGGCATTAGTTTTTATCTGCCACTGCAGTTCTTTAAATTCTAAAAAAGCATCAGATGCCCCCCCAGGGGCCCAAATCAACTTGTTTAACTACATGAAATCAATCAAGTTTGTAGAAGACTGTAAACTGTGAGTCATTGCCAAATCACTACTGGACACCCAAGCTCTACAGCCAGAACATACATTTGTAAACATCTGGATCTGGTCTTCACCAACATGTCAAACAGATGCACTGCCACAACCGTCAGACTTTCATTAGTTAAAACTAACCACAGATCAGTCATCTTTGAGCTGGCACAAACTCCAGAATTCACAAAGGGTGACATCAGACTAAAAATCTTCACCAAGCCAAACTATACCTTCCTAGGTAAAGGGATGAATGCATTCCAAGCCCCATCCCAAGCTGGAAGTGGTAACTATGCTGAAAGTTACACTAAAGCTCTGTCATAGGTTCATAAGTTGGTACTATGCTATCGGCTCTGGGGCCTATATAAGTCAGGTCAAAAAGGTTCCCTGGCTTCACCACCCAAGAAAATTATTTTCCTGTGCCCCTGTCAAGCAGTGCCTCAGAAGTGATTCCTGGGGTGAATTTTCTATTTCCCATCCAGTCGTCAAAATTTTTCTTATGAGGAGCTTTGCTTGACATGAATGGGTAGTTTGTTCGAGAGTATGGGAAGTCTCTGGGACAGGAATCTATCCCTCCAGCATGTTCTGTTTATTGTGGTGACAAGGTTTAGGTCCCTGGAGCATGTGGTTCAGAGAAATTGGCATTTCTTTAAGTGTAGCATGTCCAACAGCTCTGGGTTTGACATAGCTTTGTATGTTAGGCAGAGACTGCCTCTGAGTAGATGATATGCAACGGAGTAGAGCTCAAGTTTTTTGAGATGGTCTGCGTATGGCATCTGTTTGAGGCCGGTAATCCTCTTAGTGAAGTATTTCTGTGGCCTTTCCAATTGTTGTAGGTGTTTTGTGAGATACATGCCAAATGGGGCATTGTACTCCATAGTGGGTCTGATGAGGGATGAGTAGAGAGGAAAAATGACCTCCTTTTTTCTAGAGGAGAACCCTTTTGTGATGAGGTGTGCCACGTAGAAGGATTTCCTGACTACTGTGGCAATATGGTTATCAAAGGAGAGACTACTGTCCAACTGTGTCCCGAGGTCTCTTATCACACTTTCAGTGTTTAGTGAGCTACCGCCTATATGGTAGTTCATGGGTGCCGAGTTTTTCACAAAGGGGATGACAATGCACTTCTTGGCATTGAGCTTGAGGCCCTGACTTTGACACCAAGCATCTGTCTCTGTGAGGCCCTTTGGTAGAATGTCTACATCATTAGGTGATTCTATTATGGCTCCCAGTTTGCAGACATCTGCAAACTTTTTTAGCCAAAGACCTTCTATGTTGGCCTGCACTTCAGAGAAGTAGATATCGAACAGGAGAGGACCCAGGACCGAACCCTGTGGTACTCCACTCCTCACTGGTCTGAAGTCGTACTTGGGGTCAGCTACTTTTAATGTGTGGGTTCTGTCAGTGAGACAGTTGGCCACCCATCTTGTAACATAGGGATTTATGCCCAGTTAGTGAGTTTATCTATAATTCCAGAGTGGGGGATAATATCGAAAGCCTTGGCGAGGTCAAGATAGGCTGAGTGCACTAACTTGCCCTTGTCTACGGCTCTAGTGACTGCCTCAAAGACGTCAATCAAGTTTAGTAGACATGATCTACCTTTTACAAACCCAAACTGAGTGTGGTCCAGGGTTTGGAGGTTACCTATGTTAATATATTGTTTTACAACCATTTTTTGGACAACATATTCATATTGTGGAGAGGTGATGAGAAAGAGGCTAAACAATTTGTAGATTATTTAAACACTACTACCTATTTTTTTATATTTACTAGTAATTGGAATGATGAGATGATAGATTTTCTTGATATTCATCTCGCAAAAGTGCTGCAAGGCTTACAAAGTAATATTTTTAGGAAAGAAACTTATAGTAGTTCATTACTACACTATCAAAGTTGCCATCCATTCCACCAGCGTAAAAGTATTATTAAGGGCCAAATGGTATGGTTGTCATGCTTAATTAGTGAAAGCAGTACATACCAAGAAGAAATATATACTCTAATTGGTATGTTTTTGGACAGAGGATACCCATTGAAACCACTTTTGGGGGTGTGAAATTAAGTACTAAGGAAGATAAATACTTCCTTTCCTCCGATTTTATGGGTTGGAAACCAATGTCCAGAGAACAAAGTTGAACTTTACAAATCAGATGCCCTTATATTGAGATATAATCAGCAAACACCCACAATATTAGAAATTATCAGAAGAATATGGGACACAAGTTTTGACATCTATATGAAGCAGAGATTGGGACAGACACCAAGAGTTGTATTTTGTAGAGGAAAAAATATTAAAAATATCTTAGAGAGGCCAATTTCTAAAAGTACACATTCAGTTATGTATAAATGTGGGGCTTGCAAGTATTGCAAATACATTCATGATGGCTCATATGTGACAGTATTTGGATATAACAGGTCTATATCATGCCTGGGCGAATATAGTTGCAATTCAAATATGTTAGTGTATTTGGCTAGTTGCAGCACCTGCCAAGGTTTTTATGTGGGAAAAAACTATAAGGAGACGCAAAGAATAGCAGAACATCTTAGGGAAATTAAGAATAAAGATATACATAATGCCCTGTTTATCCATAGTACCACATGTCCTAATTATCAGAAGTTTAGTTTCTTTGTATTGATCAGGTGATCCCAAGTGAAAGAGGGGGAGATGACAAACTTAAGAGTAGAAAAATTAGAATATAAATGGCAAATTAGACTAAATGCAACCTGTCCCCCTGAATTGAATGATAATATATCCATTATGCCAGTATTAAAGGGCTAATGAAATTTAATGTTTAGCTGCAATTGTATATGTATATATATATATATATATATATATATATATATATATATATATATATTTTATTTTGCACATACAAAACAGGGTATACATTTATATATACATATATATTTTTTCAAGTTATTAGCTGAATATATCATATTTGTTTATGTAATTAACTTTTAGATTTAGTAAACTTGCTTAGATAGAATAATATAAATTGTATATGTATGTTACTTTTTGGATAGGGAGTCTTGTTTTGAATTAATTAAATATTCATGAGTTGTGTAAGTGATTGGATGGATAATATGTTTTTTTTAAGTATAAAGGAAGTGATGATTTTATCTCTTATTAACTCTGAAGAAGCCATTTGTTAATGGCGAAAGCGCTTGGTTTTTAAGAACATTGGAATTAAAGAAGTGGAACTCTTTGTCCGTTTTTAGTTTTTGTCATTTTTTTAGAGGTTATCCATGTCTTTGTTTATAAGCTCCAGGATGATATGTTCCATGGCCTTGCAGACCAGGTTCGTCAGGCTAATGAGGTGGTAGTTTCTGGGATCTGTGGTGGCACCCCCTTTGTGGAATGGGATAACCATCACTGTGCACCATTCAGTAGGCACATAGACTGAGGTGAGGCTATGCCTGAACATGCCCTTTGGAGGAGAGTTAGCACTGAACCTATCTGCCAGTATGTTAGTGTGCCATTGAGATTCTTCTTGACACACTAGTAGAATGCTTTGTGGTTGTCTTTGGAATCAGTGGCGATTTATTTTCATAACATCTCAGCTACTTACTGAGGCTGACTAGGGAGTTCTTCCAGTCTTGGGACTTTATTCTTTTTTGCAACAGCTTCTTCCTTCTGTTGTAGAGTTTGTTTATGGCAGGGGACTGCCAGATTGGCATACTTTTTTTGGAGGATATTGTCTTGGTTCTGTTGGGGATGGCACGATCCATGCACTCGTGTATATGCTTATACAGTGCATTTGTGTAAAATTCAGTTGTACCTCTATTTTCCATCTGCATGGGTGTCGTGAAGTTTGCCACTTCTGTCTTAAAAAGCATGAAGTTGGTTTTGGAGTAGTTTTTGACGGTGGTTTCCTGAATGGGGTGTGGAACACCAGTTACCCATATTGGTAATGACCAGGTCCAGGATACTGCTGCCTCTGGTGGGGATGTGGACAAGCTGATCCAAGGCATTGGAATTTATGAATTCCAGAAAACGTTGAGCGAATGAATAAGTTGGTACATGAGTAGTTTTCCCAGTTGATGGTATTGGGTTGTACCTTAATATTTTCCAGTATCTTAAGAAATGAAGAGTGGAAATCCTGGGGCATGGTGGGGGATCTGTAACAAGCTACAACCTGGATTACAATCTTGCCCAGTGTTAGTTGCACTTGGATAATTTCAGATGCATTATGTTAAGCAACTAACCTGGAGGTGTAGATGTCCTTAATGAATATGGACACGCCTCCACTTTTAGTGTTTCATTTCAGGTTAGGTGGCCAAAAGGTGTGGTATGAATTATAGCCTGGTAATGCAGGGGTACTCTCTGGACCCTTGAACCAGGTCTCTGTCGCTGCACAGATGTTAATGTTCTCCATTTTAAGGAGTGCCTTGAGTGAGTGCATTTTGAGGTTTAGACTTCTAGCATTGAGTACACTTGCATAAGTTTATAAACTCAGCCATACAAAAATGAATCAAAGCCGAAGCCCCAAGTAAAAACAAGCTGCCATGGAGGACATCCAGCATCAACAAGCTTTGCAATAAATGCAAAACATTGCTGTGCAAGAAAACAAAGGCAAGGCCCCAACAATGGAAAAGCACCCTTCTCAGCCTCAACAGGCAAATAAGATGACTTGTCAAATCCTCCAAGGGATTCTTTGAGAGAAACTTAGCAAATACAGCCAAGGATAACCATAAGGCTTTTTACAGCTACGTACGTAACCTAAAGGGTAGGACCAAAGCATGTGCAGAACTAGTGGCCAAAGGTATCACACACACTGACCTCACAGATATAGTAAACCTGGTAGTGAATAGGTCTGGCAAAAATTTCACTCCCTTATCCCCTCCTAACTTACAAAAAAATCTTCCCCAAACTCCCCATCCCACTGTAAATATCTGAAGAGCAGGTCCTCAAAGCCTTGTCCAAGGCAAAAGACACAGCCTCTGTAGGACCAGACGACATCCAGACTGTCTTCTAAACAAACTAAGACATGAATTAGCATCACCACTAAGTACCCTTTCCAATCATAGCCTAACCACAGGCTTGGTTCTGTGGAATGGAGAACAGCGACAGTTATATACCTCAACAAAGGTGGCCTAGCAACAGACTCAGACCCATAAACCTGACCAGCTTCATCTGTAAGTCCATGGAATGTATCATTATGGTCTTCATGAATAAAGACATAGGTGACCTCCAAACCCTGGATCCTACCCAATTCAGCTTTGTGAAGGGCAGATCCTGCCTGTTAAATCTGGTGTATTTCTTTGAAAATATGACCAAGGCCATTGACAAGGGCAAGTATGTGCACACAGTATACCTTGACCTGACAAAAGCTTTCGACACAATCCCATATTCAGACATTACAGATAAACTTAGCAAACTGAATGCAAACCCCTTTGTTGTAAGTCAGGTTACCAATTGGCTCACAAACCGGACACACACTATCAACCAGTAGACCTGTTACCAGTGGGGTGTCACAGGGGTCAGTGCTGGGCCCCCCTACTGTTTGGTATATACTTCTCAGAAGTTCATGTCAAAACTAAGTGGTTGTGGCTGACCAAGTTTGCAGATGACTGCAAACTAGGTGCAATCATTGAATCCCCAAATTATATCAGTATACTCCAGGACGACCTCATGCAGACCAACAACTGGTGTATTAGTCACAGTCTCAATCTGAATGCAAAGAAAGGCATCATCATTCCCTTTGGCACAAACAATTTCCCCTCTCGCTATCAAATCGACAACAATACCCTAAGTACCCATGAAGTGGTAAGCGACCTGGGATCACAAGTTGACTACGACCTTAACTTCGACTACCATGTGTCTACTGTAGTAAGGAAAGCTTTGTATGTAGCCCACTTGATTAGTAAAAGTATTGCCTTGAGAGCAAAAGAAGTTATAACCCCCCCCATACTCGGCACTTATTCAGCCCATAATTGAGTATAACGCCCCATTTAGCATGTACCATACTAAGCACCTGTAGCAATTAAAAAGACCTCAGAGATAACAAAGAATATCAAATTAGAAAGACCTCAGAGGTAACAAAGAATATCAAAGGGATCCAGCATGTACCTTACACAAATTGACTAAAGTCCCTGTCACTATACTCCGTATCATGTAGACTTCTTCGGGGAAACTTATGCCTGGCCTACAGAACAATCCAAGATCCCAACCTAAAAAAAAACTTGCTGCAAATCTGTAAGTCAGACAGGGCTAGGGCTACCCATTCCAGGGATGTAAATATAGCCTGTGACTTAAACAGAACATGCTGGATGGACAGATTTATCTCCCAGCCACTGTTGCATCTTTGGAACAGGCTACCAATTCATGTGAAACTGAGCACTTCCATAACACTGTTCAAGAAGAACTTGGATGAGTGGATGAGGCACCATAAATTCTTACTAGGGCTAGAGCCCACAACCCTCCTGGACATGGGTAGTCTTCACTAAATGCAATCTTGGGTACTGAATAGCATTCTATGCTATTACATTGCGGATGAAATGGCTAGGCTTAAAATGACTTCCGGGTCAACAGCCTAGTAATCTCCTATGATCGGGTCTATATTATATTAGCGAACACCTGAAATTGTGAACGCTATATAATTGACCCAGACAGTCCGAAAATGCAAAATGTTGAACACACGGATCAGCGATTCTTTTCCCAGGGAAAAAAAATCGCTGAACTGTTAAAAAAAAAAACAAACACAAAATAAAGTGGGGGGTTTCAGCTGTGCCCCCCCCCTACAACGCCCCTACTTAAATATACCAACTCCAAGATTGCACCACAGTGCAGGAAATGGCAAAGTCTCGAAAATGGCCCAGTGATTTTTTTTTTTCCCTAGGAAAAAAATTGCTGTTTCGTGCTTTCACCATTTTGCCATTTCATGCAAACATGCTCGATGAAACAGCGTTAGCAACTTTAAGCATTCACTTAAATAATAGGAACCCCTATTATCCTATGGTAGCATTGTGCCACTTTATATCACTTTACTGACTGTTGCTATTTATTATTTTCTGTTTAGGGCCTGTAGCTTTAGTAATTTTACATAATAGCATAAGGTTCCTGGGGCCTGTCTGTGAGTCAGCTGGCTATCCACAGGATGATGTAAGGGTTTATATCTAACCTCTTGAGTTTGACAACAATGCCCAAGTGGGGTAGTGTTTCAAATGCTTTTGCCAGATCAAGGTAGGCAATATGAACTGTTTTGCTCTCGTACATTGCTTTGGTGACATTCTCAAAGAAGTCCACCTAGTTGAGAAAGCATGACTTGCCCGTAACAAAGCCAAATTGAATTTGGTCCAGTGTTAGTACGTTTTGTACTTCATTATTGATCATTTCCATGTTACATCTTTCCATGGATTTGCATATGAGACTAGTGAGAATTATGGGTATGCAGTTTCCAGTGTCTGTAGATGGCCCACCTTTGTGCTGTGGGATGACTGTTGCTGTTCTTCATTCATGAGGTACAAAGCCTGTTAGGAGGCTACAGCAATTCCAGAAGGCCTGATAGGTGATGTTTCAGGATATTTAGAAAGCATTCTAGGATATTGTCTGGGCCCATCAATGCAGTGTTCTTGGCCTTAGAGAGAGACAGAAATAAGGACCTGTTCCATAGAGATAGTGCATAGAGTTATATTTTATGGTATTTCTTGATTGCAGGTTGAAGGTGAGAGAGGGGTAAAGTTAGAGCTGAAATAGTTTGCCAGCAGATTTGTTATATGTTCTGGTTCAGTATAGGTAGCTCCATTAACAATGAGCTCTGTACACAATTATGTATTGCCTTTGTGGTTCCAGACATAACTAAAGAATGCCTTGTGATTGTCTTTGGCCTTGGAGGCCAGATTTGCCTCAAATTAGGCTTTGATAGACATCTTTTGTCCTCTGAATTGTTTGTTTAGTTTGATGTGAGTGCTTTTATCCTGCTGGATGCTACACCTCCTAATTTTAGCCATGATTTTCTTCCTTCTGTTATACAGCATATTGATGTTGCGATTACACCGGGGTGGCCTGTTTTATGAATTAGATCTGTAGTTTTTCTTGGTGGGTACACCTGCCTCTATGCAGTTATTAACATGCTTGTATAGAGTTTCTGTGAACAGTTCTGCATAGGTATCAGTGTTCTGAGGGTTTACTGGGCTTAAAATGTTGTCAGGTTATCACTTAATAGTAGGAAGTTAGCCATTTAAGTATTTCTTGAATCTTCCAGGGTTAGCTGGGGTTCCAGGTTTTATTTTTACTTGAAAGGAGACTGTTTTGTAGTCTGACCTTACCGAAGAAGGCATCACACTAGGGGGTGTGCAGCACTCTCCCATATTAATGAGGATGTGATCCAGTATGCTTGCTTCTCTGTTCAGCATATTGACAATCTGGTCCATGGAATCTGTGTTTAAAAAATCAGGAATCTCTGTGCCTGCTCATTTGGTGTTATATATGATTTCCAGTTAATAGTGGAGTAATTTAAATCACCCATGAAAATGGTATTTGGTTGGATGGCGAGTGTTTCCATTAAGCTTAAATACATGCTATGGGTTTCCTGGGTTATAGAGAGGGAGGTATAGCTTGCAAGGAAGTGGTCTGGGATTTTACCTGTGGTGATTTGGACATGAAGAAGCTCAAGTGCATAGTCCTGTTTGACCATTCTTGAGGTATATTTATTTTTTATGTAAATCGAGACACCTCCACCTTTAGTCCCTGTCTGAGTAGTAGCTGGTCTAAATCTGTGGAAGGCATTATAGCCTTGCACTGCTGGTGTGCTCTCCATGGCTTTAAACCATGTTTCAGTGACCACACAGATGACAACATACTCCAGGGTGAGGAAAGCTTGTAGGGAGGGGAGTTTCTTGTTAAGACTTGTAGCATTGAGCAGTAGCACCTTTAGCTTTTCTTGGTTTTGATTTGCTATGTCAGACGTACTTTCAGTCTGACATTGCCTAAAAAAGGCATTATGGGGAGGGACAATGTTTTAGCTAATATTTGAAATTCTAGATTGGACAGGTGCAGACCATCTTTGGTAAAGCAGCATGTTCTGTTGACTATCTCCTTCCATTATGACAAATATTGCACCCCCCATAATGGCACCAGAAACTAACAATTATTAAAGTCAGTCATCTTCTGCTCGTATTGTGGCCTCATCCTTGGAGAAGGTAAAATGCAGCTCAATACTAGGCTCATATCAACCTTAGACACATCTTCTGAGACCTCCATGATGTCTCTCTCTCTTCATATATTCTAGGGAAGCCTAAGGAGATATGTCACAGGCCATTTATACCCACATGGAATCCTCCCCTGTCCTACTGTCAGTGTGAGGATCTCTGTTAATTTAAAGGTTTTATGGGGCAGAACTTTTGCAAATATTCACTCTTGGAGAAAGTTAAAAATTTTGCCACTTGGCAGGCTTAATTAAATTACTAGCTCAAGAAGTAGCAGTTGCAGAAGGCTATAGGTTGTACTCCTACACCAGGTAGATGGATTGCTGACACCGCAGTGTAGCATAAGAGGGTTTTACTCTCGAGTGTGTCATTCTCCAAATAAAATGTTAAACTGAGGTCTCATCTACCTGATTTGGTGATAGCTCAGGTGGATGTAAATGGTCTCACAACACCTATTAATATGAGTAGGGGGGGGGCTTTATTTTGTACAATATTAACCAAATATATTATTTACACTATAATATACATTTCATGATTCACGTAATGAACTTCTAAAACATGAAGTTCAAGAACACAGTAAGTTTTTGATCCCCACTCCATCTTTCAAACTAAAATCTTTTTCAAAGCTAAAATCTTATCTTTTCCAAAATTTCTGCTATATCCCACTTTAAATTAAACATAATTTCTTTGACCCCTTGGTTTCAAATAGTCAATATAATGACAAATATCCTTTTATCTATCTTATGTGCAAAATCCTTACTATTGTTTTGATTAAAAAAAAAACAAATTCAACCATATCCATAGTAATATTTTCCACACAAATAATTTTTATCAAGATATTTCAAAGCAACCAACTTATTCGATAACTTCATCACTCTTTTACATTTTTTTTTTTTTTTGCATTTCAAAAATACACATTCAGCTGTTTCAAACTCTTTACAATAGTTGCAAAGTCTATTGTGTTTTCTTTCATATGGCATGTTAGCTTTTACAGGCAATTTTCTTATAGCAGAAGAAAAATACAGCAACCGTCCAAAGGTCATAGTCCAAACGAAAAAACAGGATAAATGTAAAACAGAGCACGACCACCACAGAATAATTAATAGAATCCAGTATTTATTATGACAAGCGCTTTCACGTGCAACTCCAGCACGCTTCTTCAGATCTCAATGCATATACCAAAAAATAACTCTTAAATACCTTGCTCAATTATAGCCAATTAATAAATTAAGCAATTGAACAATCAAGTATCAGTAAAAACTTAAAAACACTGATTCTAAAATACTGTCATTAAGACAGAAACAAAGCTGCCATCAAATACATATTAGCTTCACATAACTTAATACAAACATTTAATATATCAGCAAAATTCATAAAATGTCTATTATATAAAACATCTGACCTATATAAATTTAAACAACATTAATTAAATCAACTATAATTTTCTTATAGATAGCCTCCATACAAAATCTTAACATTTAACCATCTGTTTAAGTTTTTCTTTTTCTCATATTTATAGATTTGACCTTACCATCTTGCAAATTTTCCCATGGATATAATGGAGATACATAGTAATAGTTGCACATAATATTTTATACAATAATTTTCTTTCGTTGCCAACCATAGTAATATATTTTCTTGATATATATATATAACTTAGTATTAATAATATATCTTATCCGTTTAAAACTGAAAGCCAGCTTCAACTCTTTGGCATGCTTTTTAAGTATATCCGTTAATAAATCTTCATTATTAACCTTTAACTTTTTAATAACCTTACACAAATTTAATGAGGCTGCATAAACCACTGGATTAATTAATCCTAGACTCTTTTTATCCATTACAACATATAAAATCCCTCTCTTTACAGGGTGTAATTGAGAATCCCATATAAATGTAAATATAATGTTATAGATTTATTTCTCATATTGTAAAGGTAAACTAAAAACACAGGCTAAATAAGCCATTTTTTGCCATTAATACAGAATTAATTAAATACATTTTCTTTTTAAAACATAATGTAAACATTTCCAAAACATGCATGTACTTCACATTTTTTCTGTCACTTACATCCACTGCATATCCCTTTTATACTGCTTACCAAAGTGTATTCACAAAATTATTATTTTATCTCTACTTAATTGCATATTTAAATGATTCAATACTATACAACAAATACTATACAAGAAAAATCTTGATGATTGGATGGGAAATAGGAAATTCACCCCGGGGATCACCTCTGTGGCTCTGCTCGACAGTGGCACAGGAAAATAATTTTCTTGGGTGGCAAAAGCCAGGGTACCTTTTTGGCTGGGCTTGTATAGGCCCCAGGGCTGATAGCCTAGTACCTACCTATGAACCTACTATATCCATTCCATCAATATCTATTGTCACAAGTATAATATCATATGCATAAATTGATAAAATAGGTATAGTAATATTTTCTTTTGTCATACATGCTTCATTATTCATTTTATGAGTTATACACATCACTACAACATATATTAAAACAAAAATCAAACTACTTAATGAACGCCCTTTTCATATACCCCTCTTAATGCATAAACCCAGACTTAACCATCCATTTACCAACATTTTTATTATATTCATAAGAGTGACACATATGTTTCTTATTTATGAACTAAGATTATATGACTGAAAAATATCCCGCAGTATCTCATGCTGTATGGAATCAAAAGTCTTACTTAAGTTTCCAATCATTATTTTCATTTTTTTCTTTCCTGTAAATACAATCATCTACCAGTTTTCTAACTAACAATAATAAACCTTGACATACCTCTCCATTTTATCAGTATTATTTAGAAGTAAAGGCATCCAATTCCAAATCTCTTTTCTATCACATTTTCCATACAAAACTTTAAAATACCACTACATAGTTCTTTCTACTTAATACCTACTCTTAACCATCCATTCATCACTTTCAAAAAGCATTTATTTTGCCATATTAACATATCTTTATACACTTCATATCCTATACCACCAGGTTCCCCTGCTGAGTCAATATTAACAGTTGTTAAAATTGTATCCATCTCCTCTATAAAAATAACTGTTTTAGTTCTAGAGTGTCTTGTTCAGAGAACATTTTTCTATTACAATATTTTTTCATCTCTATCACTTCCTTTCTGAACATGTCTTTCATGCTACAGATTTATTTCTCATATTGTAAAAGTAAACTAAAAACAAATGCTAAATAAGCCATTTTTGCCATTAATATAGAATTAATTAAATACATTTTCTTTTTAAAACATAACATTTTCCAAAACATGCATATACTTAACATTTTTTCTGTCACCGACTTTCATTGCATATTCCTTATATCCTGCTTACCAAAGTATATTCACAAAACTGTTATTTTACCTGTAATAAATTCAATATCTCATATCTTTCCACTATAACCCAAACCTATACTCTTTTCTCTACTTAAATACAATCCTGTGGCATTTAATCACATATTTAAATAACTCAATACTGTACTCATTCCATCAATATCTTTTGCCACAAGTATAATATCACCTGCATAAATTGATAAAGTAGGTATAGTAATATTTTCTTTTGTCATACATGCTTCATTATTCATTTAATGAGTTATACACATCACTACAGTATTAATTAAAACAAAAATCAAACTACTTAATGGACATCCTTGTCAAATACCCCTCTTAATGCATAAACACAGACTCAACCACCCATTTAACAACATTTTTATTATATTATATTCATAAGAGTAACACATATGTTTCTTATTTATGAACTAAGATTATATGGCTGAAAAATATCCCACAGTATCTCATGCTGTATGGAATCAAAAGTCTCACTTAAGTTTCCAATCATTATTTTCATTTTTTTTCTTTCCTGTAAATACAATCATCTACCAATTTTCTAACAATAATAAACCATGACTTCCCCTCCCTTTTATACTATATATAGTCTTCTCTACTATATTATAAGTATTTTTTCATTCTTTTTTGTATAATTCTCATAAAAATCTTAAAATTAGTATTATTTAGAACTAAAAGCCTCCAATTACAAACTTTTTTCTATCAACTTTTTTCTATACAAACTTTAAAATACCACTACATAGTTCTTTATACTTAAAACCTTCTCTTAACCATGCATTCATCACTTTCAAAAAGCTCCTGGCCCAGCATCTTTTCCCTCTGTACCCTGCTCTTCATCGTGCTGTTCCAGTCTATAACTTCTGAGAACCTACCTACCTGGTGACAAATGACCCGTCCAACAAATATATGGTGGTTTCATCTCTCAGCCTCTATTCCCTGCTCCCTCTTTCAAGGAAACAAGAAATACCCTGCTCTTCATTGTGCTGTTCCAGTCTATAACTTCTGAGAACCTACCTACTTGGTGACAAAGGACCCATCCAACAAATATACAGTGGTTTCATCTCTCAGCCTCTATTCCCTGCTCCCTCTCTCAAGGAAACAAGAAATACCCTGCTCTTCATTGTGCTGTTCCAGTCTATAACTTCTGAGAACCTACCTACCTGGTGACAAAGGACCCGTCCAACAAATATACGGTGGTTTCATCTCTCAGCCTCTATTCCCTGCTCCCTCTCTCAAGGAAACAAGAAAGTATGTTATCTATGTCCTGCCTGTAAAGCCTACTACCATCCATTGTTGCTTCAGGGGTTCTAAAGCATGCTCCGAGCCTGGACAGCCAGCAGCCTTTACCCCCCCAACTTTCTACCCTGTAACCAAAACACCTCCACCACCTCATAATACCCCTCTTACTAACTTTTCCCCTTCCCTAATCTGACACTAGCTAACCCCCCTTACTGAATTGCCTGTAATACTAGCTTTGTCCAGCAGGTGGTGCCCCTATCACATCCTTTATTTTCCTGCTTATCCATCTGTTATTCTGCTTTTATTACTCTATATTTCTAATGACCTTGAACTACTCTTAAACCTCACACTTTACCCTTTATTTTAACTTGCTACACCCTCCTGTTTTTCTAATAGACTCCTTACTTATCTCTGCTCTTTCCCACTTTAGACTTACTTAACTTACCTTCAGTAATCAGCTTTGCTGATTGTTTCTCCTCTAGCTGCTCCATTACCTGTCCCTACCAGCTCTGTTCGCCTGGCAGGCTCACTCCACTCCCCTACCCTATCCCCAATTACCACCCACCCCCAGTGCTGTTAACCCTATACTTCTACAGCCATACCCCTTCCACTTATCACCCTATCACAGACTACTTCTACTTAACAACCCCACCCCCAACCTCAATTTCCTTTATCAGTTTTTACATTTTAAGTCCACACCCTAACCTCTCCACTCTACTTCATTCCTGTATTGCTAACATTATACAGCCTTCTCTCCTATACCCACCTCTATTTTATTGTATTGCACACTTCTTCTCTCAACCAGCTCTACCTCTTACAGCACCCTCTCCTTTCTACCACCTCTATTTTATCACATACTAGACACCTTACCTCAATGTACTCTACTACCTTACCTTCACATCCAAATGGCCCTAACACACAAATTTATTCACACAAACCTACTACTCTTAACTACTATTCTAGTTTCACTTACTCTTCCATACACACTAACCTTCTTTGAACATTTTTCTTTTCCTGAACACCACCACCCCTACCAGCAAACTCTACCAGTTTCTCACATACAATCCCTCAACCACATTAACATAACCTCCACTTCTATCTACATACTTCCTAAGTACCACAGAGCTACCCATGTTACTTACTTCCATGGCAAAAAAACCCCCCACACAACTACTACAAAATCCTAAAGTTAATACAATATTCTCAAAAACACCCGCTATTGGATGATGATATTCATCCAAACCTCGGCCCCAATACAGATGTTCCCAGTAACCCAAACAACCTAACATCTCATGCTACCATTACCCCAAAAAGACCATCTAACTCCCTCTTGATAGCTCACCTTAACATCTGTAGAGTGAACAATAAAATTACCCACCTACATGCACTCTTAGAAGTGCATGCATTCGATATTCTCTGTATTACAGAGACATGGCTAAAGCCCTCAACTCAGGACCATGAAATTACCCCTCCTGGGTATAATATCCTGAGATGTGACCACAAAATCAAAAAGGGTGGAGGTGTAGCCATTCTGTATAAATCAGAACTCCAAGTTTCGCTCTTCAATACGCTCCTACCCTCAAATACTAATGCAGAAACCCTTACTGCTAAACTTCAAATCAACAACTCCAAAGCTATCTATCTAATTTGTTCCTATCTTCCCCCTGGAAACAATATCAATACTCTTGAAAACATATTTAGTTGCCTCTCTACTCACCTACCTCAGGAAACCATTGTGCTAGGTGACTTTAATATAGACTGGGCAACCTGTAGCTCCCCTAATCCTATCAATCACATCAATCTTTATGGATTCTCACAAATAATAACCACACCTACTAGAATCCATAAACCAAGCAGCAAGGAAACCACCCTAGACTGGATCCTTCTAAACAGCCATCTTGATACTTATAAACCAGGAACCCTTCCAGATGATATCAGTGACCATGCTCTAACCTATATTATCAAACAAAGAGTTCATAGCCCTAATACTAATATTTTTAAAACCTCCCATTCTAAAAAAAACTTTAAACCAGAAACCTTCCAAAATGAACTGAAAGCATGTGACTGGTCACCATTGTGTCATCTTCAACTTAATGAAGCAGTGACTTACTTTAATACTAGATTCCTACAAATCCTAGATTACCATGCCCCCTATCGCTCTTCCCGAAAAAGTACCAAAATTGCCCCATGGCTCACAAAACAAACTAGGCAAAAGATCCTCTTAAGAAATAAAATGTGGTCCAAATGGAGAGCCTCTAAAAGTCCATCAGATCACCTTTATTTTAAACAGTTAAGAAATACCACCAAAAAAGACATTCTACAAGACAAAAAAAAAACTACTACCTTCACCTCCAACAAACCTACCAACAAAAACCACAAAAGTTCTGGTCAGGCATCAACAAACTACTTCAGCCAGGCCATTCTAAAACTCCTGCACCATCAGGATTCAACCATAATAACTCTAAGCAAATTCCCGATGCCTTTAATAGCTATTTTACTGAAGCCATTCAAACCCTAGCTAATACATTACCACCTATTACCACCTCCCCATTAAACACCATGAATAGTCTATCTCCAACCTTTCATATACAACCTGTACCTACATCTCTCATTTGCAACCTCCTTAAAAAACTCAAACCATGCACCCCTTCTGCTGACTGTCTTCCAGCTGAATACCTACAAATCACAGCTAAAGCCATTGCCTATCCCATCTCCATCCTTATAAATAGAACAATTTTGGAAAGCACAATCCCTTCTATATGGAAAGTCTCCCATATCATCCCACTACATAAAGGTGGGACATCTACTGAGCTTTCCAACTTTCCACCAATCGCCTTACTTTCTCCAATAGCTAAAATAATGAAAAAATGCATCCACAGACAACTACTTGACCACCTTCTCCAGAATAATTTACTTGCCAACTGCCAGCATGGCTTTAGACCTTTCCATAGCACAACAACTGCCCTGCTATCCTTTTCTGACTGTATAAACAAAAATCGTAACAATAACTCTCTTTCCTCTGCACTATTTATTGACCGTTCAAAAGCCTTTGATATGGTTAACCATCACATGCTTATTGATGTACTAAAAGCCCAGTCACTAGACCCACAAGCAGTATGCTGGCTTAAATCTTATTTAGAAAACAAACAGCAAGCAGTGCTTTGGGATAAAAATCTTTCTACACTCCTCCCTGTGAACATAGGAGTTCCACAAGGCTCTATTTTAGGCCTGCTTCTCTTTTCACTGTTTATTAATGATCTACATGCAAAAATTCCTCAAGCCACCTGCATACAATATGCAGATGACTCTACTTTAATATGTTCAGCCAAGTCCATTACCTCACTCCAGACAGTATTCAACACTGTTGAAAATTGGTTCACGCAACACTGCCTCCTGCTGAACCCCCAAAAAAACAAAATTATTGCTGTTTGCTCTTACTCAAAAGTCATCACAACTTCACTTCACAGTAACTTCTAACAATGGAACTAATATATCCCCTGACACTACAACTCGTCTCCTGGGAATAACAATTGACAACAACCTTAGCTATGATGACCATATTAATACTACTATAAAGTCTGTCAACAAAAAAATAGGCACCCTTTATAGAATCAAACCCTTCCTTACCCCTATAGCCAGAACCACTATTGCCCAGACCCACCTGATCTCTACCCTGTTCTATGCTTCTGCAATATATACCAATCTTTCTAAAAGCAACCTTTCCAAACTTTCAACCAGTTACAATAACATAGCCCGATTTGCCACTGGCACCCCCTTTAGAATTCACCACTGTCACAACCTAAAACAACTGGGATGGTTAGAACTGCAGAACCAACTACTTTGTCATCTATTTCTTATCACCCAAAGATTCTTTACCACCCTAATAATACCCCTATCCTCACTAATCTGATTACCCCCTATATAAATCTTGCAACACTACGCTCAGCTAATAAGCTTCTAGTTTCCACTATTAAATCCAACAACAAAGCTGGGGACTCACTTTTCACCAACTCAGTGGAAAAAACTTGGAACCAGCTTCCTAGTGAACTTTCTACCCTTGCTTTCACACTGCTTTTTAAAAAACATCTTAAAGAATATCTTAAAACTCACTGGCTTTGTCCCTGCCCTAACCCTGACTGATATATCATTTCCCCTTCTTGCTCTCCCAATGCTTCTCTACTCCACTGTTCCATGTTGCCTACCTGTAATAAAGATTTCTTCCTAAAAAAAAAAAAATTAATTTTTTGGAATCTCCATATATTTTCTTTAACTCTGAAATGTTGTTTGTTTGTTTCTCTATATTTGATCTTGGCTTAAACACACTAAAGAACTCTGTACAAGTTTATCGTACCTGCAATTTAAACAATGTACTATAACTCATTTTACTATTGATATATATTGTATGTTTTGTCACTGCCGATGCTTGGAGCTTTTCTCCCCGGGCCTCTACTGAAAATGGACATATATCCAGTTAGACCAGCCCGGTCAACAAATGTAAAATAAAATAAATAAATAAATTTATTTTACCATATTAACATATCTTTATACATTTGATATTCTATACCACCAGGTCCCCCAACTGAGTCAGTATTAACCTTTGTTAAAATGTTATCCATCTCCTCTATAAAAATAACTTTTTCTAGTTCTATATTATCTTCTTTTGAAAACATTTTCACATTCCAATGTTTTTCTTCTCTATCACTTCCTTTCTGAACATGTCTTTCATATAATCCACTATAACATTCATTATACTATCTTGACTAGTCTGAATTATTTATGATACATCTTTTATTTTTCTTATTCTACTATTATCTTCTGTAATTATCCTATTCATTCGTCATTTTTCCTTGCAAAAAAAAAAAAAATCTTTATATAACAGAACTCTATTTTTTTCTTGATTCATGTTATACACATACACACTCACACACACACACACACACACACACACACACACACACACACACACACACACACACACACACACACACACACACACACACACACACACACACACACACACACATATATACAGGTCCAGTTTTAAATCCTGAAATACCAAAATCTTGAGTTTTGAGATACCGAACTCAAAACATCGAGATTTTGGTATCTCGAAACTTAAAAGTGGACAAACCCCCCCCCTAAAATAATGTGTTTGCAGGGGGGCAAGCCCCCCTGCACCCCACATGTGATCACGCTACAGGTGCATTACCATTCTCTTCACTGTAGCGCAATCTCAGAGTTGGTTTATTTAATTAGGGGGGGTGTGGGGGGTGCAGGGGGGCTTGCCCCCCTGCAAACACATTATTTTTGCTGTGGCTTTTTTTTTTCCACTTTTAAGTTCGAGATACCGAAATCTCAATGTTTTGAGCTCGGTATCTCAAAACTCGAGATTTTGGCATTTCTGGATTTGAAAGTGGACACATACATATATATATATATATATAGAGAGAGAGAGAGAGAGAGATCTTTTTCTCTACTAAAATATTTTCTAAAATATTTTCTATTTCTTGCAATATCATCAAATACTTAATCAGTGAACTTATCACAAACATTCTGAACCTTCCTTCTGCTCTGCACTTTATTCTCTATATAACACTTTTTATATTTTTCTTTTAATACTGCGGTGGTGGTGCTGCGGTAGCGTTGTCGCCTCACAGTAAGACGTTGTCCTGTTTGATTCTCAGCTAGAGCATCTTCTGTGTGGAGACATGCGTGAATGGGCGTACCTTCGTTGAAGGTTGTGTGCCAGAGCTGGCAACTCAGCACGTAAAAATCTACTGCCAATCATTAGTGGACCGGAGTTCCACTGTGGCGACCCCTAACCGGGAAAAGCCAAAAGACACAACAAGAACAAGAACAACATTTTTCTTTTAATGCTCTTCACCATTCTGACCAGGTTTTTGTACAATTCTCTCATACCTATATGATCTTTCCAAAGCTTTAAAACTGTTATTTTCCCTGTCTGTTCCATTCTTTTTCATGAAGTCTCTTTATACCCTTTGCTATCTTTATATGCTTATTGTTGACTTTTTATTTCAATCCATATAGCAACATGATCTGAAAAACCTACTTCTATCACACCATCTTCAAATATTTTGATTCCAGAAGATGTCAAAAAGTAATCTATTTCTGCTCTAAGGTCATCTTTATTATATGTCCATCTATTAGATCCAGATGAATTAAATTCACAATACATAATTACAGCCATCATTTTATTAACATCATCACATTTCTTCCTTTTTTTCTTAAATCACAGTTAAAGTCACCTACAATAATAATAGCCATATTTACTATAATATATTCTAAAATTTGCTGAAACAAGTTCTCTTTCTTTTTCTGTGACATAAGCATATAAAGCTATAATCCTATATAATTGCCCTTTCCTTTTTACATCTGTAATTGTAAGTCTACCTAATATTATTAATATTACCTCTGAAACTGTTATAGAATCTTTACACAAGATTACATACTCCTGAACATGTATCTCTACCCATGTTCCATGTCACTTTATTACCGTATAAAGTTTCTGTTTGCAATCGTTATCTTTATTTAAAAACATATATCTTCCAATATAATAAGATCAATATCAGGTGTTTTACCCCATTCCAAAATAATCTCCTAACTAAACTTCTCGTACTACTTACATTAATTGTAAGTATTCTACAATTGTCCCTTTTTCACTTGTAAATAATCCTTTACCCTTCTTTTTTTCAAATTGTTACCTATATGCTTTGTTTTTTTTCCCCTACCCTTTTACCAATGGAATTTTTCCGTTTTCTTTTACTACATTCTATTATACGTCTTCATTATCACTTACTTCTGAACCTTCCTATAGTTAGTTCCTTCAATATTTTCTTCCCCTTTGTCTTTATTCTCCATCCCCCTCACAAATCTTGCTCTATATTCATATTCCTTTCCCTTTCAACAATTTCAACACTTTCGTGATAATCCATCCACAAATTACCAGATTTGTTGCATTTATAAAATTCCAAAGCACATTTTATATCATGCCCAATATCCCCACATATATAACATCTTTTCACACAATTGCCTATTAAATGATTTGCCATTCCATAAAAAATAAGTTTTTGGTTGACCCCACACCTCTGTCACCTCTAACATTTGAAATATATTCATTGTTCATGTGCAGTATAACATTACAGTCCCAACCTCCAGTCCATAAGCCTCTGTAATTATAAACCATAGAAATGTCTATAACCTCTTTACGTAATTGTTACAAATGTTTTTTTAAAGTCTATTTTTCAACTTCAGTTCTGAACTGGCTATGTATTTTTCTTGTCTCCCTACCAAATGCCTTAAAGACATATATCCCTTCCACTGAAAACAGTCTTTTTTCTCATATTACACCAACAACTTCTCAATTATATAGCCAGTCTCAAAAATAATGTCATAAAAAGTTTCCTTATTAATGTGAATAAAAGCCCTTACCTTTGTGCCTAATGACATAACCATATCATCCCAAATTTTTCACCTGCCCATTACCTTATCAGTTTTGCTTGAAATTCTTACAGTATAACTTTTCTTCATTTTTGTCACTACAGCACCCAAGTCTTCACTCTTCATTCCTTAATTTCCCCTCACCATCTCAGCATAGGATTTTGTCTTCAATTTTCTTGAATCATCTGGTACATCATCCATTTGTATTCTATTCATAATGTCACCCCAAGAAGTCTCTCTCCCTTGGGCTCACTTGCGTTTACCATTTCCATCAATAATCATCTCTCAATCCTCCCAACTGGGGGGTGTAATAACACATCCATCATCATGCTCCTCATCTTGGGAGAATAATGTCTGTTGAAATATATCCTCTGAATCAGAAAAGAATGTACTGTCTTTTCTTTCTGCACATTCACCTCAGCTGTAACCTGGATACCATTAGAAGACTTGACTGTCTTTTTAGCTCTACTGTTCCTGTTACTTAAAATCTCAGAAGGCAAATGTGCCTTCTCATACTGCTCAGACGTCAACATGTACAAAAGAAGACTCGACTGCCTTCCTAATATTATTCCCAAAATCATCATTATAAATCGAAGGCTCAATTGCCTTATGACTACATCTACACTCGGTCAGAAGCTCCTGAGACACCATAACAAATTGTAACTGTTTCTCTCCAGCAACAAATGGGTTGCATAATGCCATTGTCAAACTTTCCCTAGTAGTATAAATATCACATCATGTCTGCCTTAAAAAGAGGTCACTAGCCTAGTGGTACTAACCCAGTCAATAAAAGATAAATAAAATAAAAAATAAGTATTCCCTGAATGTAAAGAACAGATTGGGGGACATCTAATATTCTGACCAATACACTAGCTGTTACACATCATAATATTTGTATTGTTAATTAGCAGGAGCCCCCATTATGGACTAAACTGGAAAGTGAGCTTTTGAAGAGTGCGTCCCCTAAACGTATTTTGGGTTACAGTCTTTTGTTTTCCTAAGCAGCTCATACCCTGGTGTTCTATTGCTGCATCTCCCAGGGCCATTTTATGTTTAAGAAGAAATAGTGGCAATGAGCCTTGAAGGCCTGTTATGGGGTCATCCTTTAATAAACAATAATGGGTCATTTATAAGGTGGAAAGATTTGGCTATTAAAGGTAAAAATAGATTGCATCATTTGCTTCAAGAAATTAAGGATGAAGGCATTACTGCCTCCTTTGACTAGTTTGCTGTCCATTTTCAGCTGGATTGCTAGCAGAGGTTGAAGTATTTCCATATTCGACATGCAATTTCTCACTCCACATTTAGGGACTATTATAAGAACATGACCATTTGATATTTATGTGGCCTTGAACCTTTGACTTACTCATGCAGGTGAGGAAAAGCCTCTTAGGGCAGCACACATGTACAGATTGATGTTATCTTAGGAACATCAGAACATGAGGACTGGTGTGATGCCGAATTTACCATATTATTCTGATGGAGGAAGGTCAAAGGAATTAGTAGTGATGCAGTCTTAGCTCGAGGCTGCTTAACTTTAGTGACCCTCTCCAGTACTTTTTGAGCATCAGCTACAATTCTCATGTAATGGCTGCCTGTCAATTTCTAGGAGTAAGGATCATGGCTATGTGACAAATATCAGGTATGACAGATGTGGAGATGGTCTCCTAGTAATAGACATACATTTTTGTTGCATAATTAGGGCAAAGCACTTTGGGAGTATGTGGGAGAGAATGTAAAATGCTTTATTTCAGGTTTCCCTTCTATGGTTACATTATCAAAGTGCACCTTCCTCAAACTATTAATTTAGATTATTAGATTCATAGATTATTATTAGGCTAGCTGCCCTTGTGGGCCATTTTAAGCCTAGGCAATTACCTCATCTAAGAATCAAACCATGCACTTTGTGTCTGTAAGATTAACACCTTAACCATTATGCAAACCTCCCACTAATCATTATGCCAGCCTTAGCAGTTTATTATCCAACTGTCAGTAGTTGTTTAAATTATGTATAACTTTCAGGTTGAAGTGTTCTGCCACTCTATCGATAGAAGGATTGGATGATTTTCTACATGTCTAGTTATTAAGAATGCAGTACTATTTGACAGAGTATGTTGAGGCTGGAAACTTATTTACAAAGGGTCTTTGGCACAAATTGTGAGAGCTTTTCATTCAAGTATAATAGCAAGGAATTTCACACTATAGTTGGATGCAATGATCTTGTATGCTTACTTTTATATACATATGTCTCTTAATTTCTTTTATTCTTATATGTTTACATTGTTTTCTCATGCAGGACTGTTATTACGTTTACTATTGTCTTTGTTATAGTTTTTACAGTTATTATAATCCATCTTAGTAGTGCTTCTTTATTCAATCAAGGTACATTGTTCACTTTTCCTCTTCTGTGTAGTTACTGATGTTGTGGTTCATTTTCTGTTATTACTATGTTTGTATCACACGGATGCCCGGTGGGGTTCTGTTTATATAAAAGCTATGTTGATGTTAGCACTTCAGTTTATTGTGTTTGAATTACTTTAGTGTTTATTGTAGTTTACAATAATAAATTAAAAAAAAAATCTGATACCATGTCCAAGCTGCAAGAGAAAGTAACTCGTAACTTATCAGTCTGAGGAAGCAAGCAGAGGCAATGAGCACAAACACATATAGAGGAGCTTCCTGTTCAGACTTTTACTCCCGACTGAAGACTCATCAGCTCTGGTGACTTGACTCACACATCAGATTGACTTCTATTCCCGAAGCTACAGTACTCACATACCAAGCATGCAACATATGAAGTTGAAGTTTAAGCACTGAATTAGTTTCCTGGCTATGTTTTCCAGAGCAATTAAAGTTAAAATCCTCCAGTAGTACACAATTATGCTTGTTGACTCAAGATTCTAGCTCACATAGAACACTGAAAAGTAACAGACTGGACAGTTAGAGCTAGCCATTATTTTTAGGTAGGTCCCTAAAATGATACGGAAAATTATCCAACTGGGGCCATAATTGCCTAGGGAAAGATTAAAGTTTCTTAGGGGAACCTGAAATTTAATTATCTAAAGTGACAGAAGCACCCACCAACTTCTAAGCTAGGTCCATCTCACCCATATACTAAAACTCAGGCTTCATTTAGTTCTCTGAGATACCAGGACAGTCAGCTTATTTAGCTAGAAGCCAAATATCAAGGCCATCCATATTAGTAGGGTATCTCAAGTTAACATGCACATTTTGTAAGAATCATGCCAAGGTCAAAGGTTTTAAGGAGATGAGGGCCAAGATCAAATCTGATGTCAACAGCATATACAAGATTTGCAAATACTTTAAAGTAAACTTGTTTTCTACCCGAAGAAGCCTTTATTTACAAGGCAAAAGTGCTCATCTGGGTGTTTTATTTTCAATCATTACTGTTTACCATTTTTGGTCTAATTGTTTACATATTTTACTAACAATGAAAAATATCAGATACTCATAAACAAAGCAAAAATGTTATAGGGAAGAAAACAATTGTACGGATTACTTTGCCAGCTTGTAGTAAAGACAGCATTCTATAGAAATGTTGTGTTTTTAACCATTCACTGCTTCAGTTCTTGGGTTTAGCTTATACAAGTCTGATTAGAGCACGAGAGAAAGGTGTATACATTTATTAAGGCATTTCTGAAAGTACAGCCAAATAAATATGTGCACCCATGTGAACTGTAAGAATGGGCCTGAGTAAAAGGAAGTTGAGATCAATCACACCTACTATCCCAAGTAGAAACGTGTCCATAGTTAGCCATATATTGATGTGAACCACCCAGAAGCCTTATGGGTAACAAGTCTGATAAATCAAATTGTAAGAACGGATGGGAGCAATAAGAGAATGAGCAGAGAAATTAAGACAGGAAAGACAGAGTAGGAGACCAAAAGTATGGAACAGACCAACCGAAAGTTACTGAGGCAGAAAAACAGAACTGTACAAAAAGGGAGAACAGCAAAGATGCTGAAAAAACTGATGGTAGCAGGAATCAGAGTATAAGAATTCACCAGTCAATGTGTATAAAGAGTGGGGTGTAAACTGAGGAAGGAGCATGTAATTAGTGGCAAGGGTTTGTAGGAAAGTGCAAGATCCAGACCTGCAGGTACAGCTATTCCGAAATGATACAATGCAATCAACATTAAGAAGGTCTTTTGTACAGTGGCAGGCAGTTTATTATAGGGAGCCTTCAGCAGAAAAAAATCTGTTACTCTTGATCGTTTGACATACAGAAAAGTAAATGCAGCTGCTTATTATAATACATAAGTAAATGGCACTTTAGCATAGTACAGTATACATGACCATTTGCTGTGCTCAAGCAGAGATAAAATGATGTGGTAAATCTGTTGAACTTTTGATTAGGAACTAATGAAAGCAGTAGTTTATGGACAGAGAAATAAAAAAGAATCACAATTTGCTGGCACTGGCAGGGGGTGCAGAGGACAGTGTTGTTGGCTCACAGCAAAAAGTTCTCTGGTTCGATCCTCAGCTGGGGTGCCTTCTGTGTGAAGTCTGCATGTCCTCCCTGCATTTGTGTGGGCTTCCTCTGGGTGATCTGGTTTCCTCCCACATTACAAAGACTTTCATTAGGTGGATTGGACACTGTAAATTGGCCATAAATGTGAGTGTGCAAGAATTATCATGGCAGGGCTAGCCACCTGGCAGTGTAAACCTTGGTTCTAGATAATTGTCACTGTTGAAGTGACACCCTGACCTCCTGTGCAAAAATGGGAAAATGGGTTATGGATGGTGGGGAGTTTTATGGTTTGGGAGTTGGAAGGGACTTTTAGGGTCAGGGAGTAGTAGGGGAGTTTTAGGTTTAGTGAGCATGAGCGGAGTTTTAGGTTTGGGGAGCAGAAGCTTAGCAAGGGACGTGTTAGGGGACACAATACAGAAGTGCATATCCTGCATTTCCTGCCTTTTTTTCTGTACCGGCATTTCTGAAGGCCAGTACAGAAAGACTTCAGTGCTTTGTGTGCATAAAGCTAAAAAGGTAGTTCTTTTTTTTGGGGGGGGGGGGCTCTTCACTTGAAGAGCTGAGAGGGTATGTATCTAGCTATAGGAAGCCAATAGGTACAAATGTACAAATCAACTTTCTACACTAAAAGCCAAAGTCTTTTTTTTTCAGTTGAAGAGCGTGGGGTGCATGAGTCTAGCCCTACTGTAAAAAGATGAATGAAGATATGATAAGTCAGCAAGCATAGGAAAGTCATATTGTTGGAAGTGAATTCATCCTCAAGTCTTGGTGAGTACCTTCATGAGGTGGACCCTGTTTTTCACAAAATGTCATCAAGATGACACTGATATATAGACTGTGTTTTATATAGCATATATCATGGATAAAAGTAGGTTAAAGAATAAAAAAGATAGCTGGGTGCTCAAGACCCAGGATAAAAAAGTGCCCAATCCTGGTAGGCATACTGGTGCCAGGACTGGAAAAAATGAGAGTGTAGAATCCTCTAGACATGGACACAGTCCTACAATGAGGCTAGGCCAGGCCTAGGAGGAGGATGGCCCCCTGTTGCAGAAGGAAGTAGCACTCCTTAAAATCACAATAACTGATAGGCCAAAAAAAGAGCCATAAACATGATAGAGTGGACTATTGAGGAGAAGAAAGAAATTATGTATTGTTACTATTCTGCAAGAAGCCCAGAATTTCCAGACAGAAGATATATAAAAAGATTAAGAGAGAAATTAGAGAAAAGAAAAAATACTTCCAGAAGAAAAACTGTCAGAAGCTTCAAAGAAAAAGTTGTGTTCATTAATACAACAGATTTATGAAAACATCATATAGACCAAAAAACAACGAGCCATTTGGAAAAAGAAGCAACTAAGGAAGTGCAAAAATTTAAAGAACAAAATCTAGAGACTTTTGAAGGGTATAAAAAAGAAATATGTACATGAGAAAGAGAGAGATCTGATATGGTACAATATTTATGCAAAGAAGAAAGCTAAATTAATCAACACAAAAAAGCAGTCCCAAAGATATTCAAAGAGAAATAGAAGCAAAGGCATCCAGATATGGAACAATCACAATAAAAAAATTAAGATCACAAAGACAGATGTAGAACAGAAAATTAATAAAGTAGAAGTTAAAAAATGGAAGATGAAGTTATGGAATACTTGCAAAGTGAAGGATTTAGTGCAGAAACTCTAACACATATTACATCACAGCATGATGAAACAAATTCCCAAAGTAAGGAGAAACAGGAGGAGGAGAAGACATTTGAAGAAGAAATATGGACATGGGAAAGAAAAAGAGATTTAATATGATGCAATAGTTATGTAAAGGAGGAAGCAAAACTAATCAATACAAAAAAAGCAGCACCGAAGATTTTTGAAGAGAAATACAGGAAAGGCATCTGGACATGGAAAATTTTACGATACAAAAAACAAGAAAACAAAGAAGAAAAGTAGAAAAAAGGGATTAGTAATGGAGACGTTAAAGGAATAGAAACTGAAGTTATGGAGTACCTGCAAAATTAAAGATTTAGTGTAGAAAGACTAACTCAGATAACATCACAGCAGGATACAGCAACTGATCCCCAAATTAAGGAGAATCCATTGAAGTGGGAAACATCTGATCAGTTGTCATATGAAGATACTTTGGATAGGAAAGTAGGAAATCAGTATAAGTCAATAAAATTCCAAAAGTTAGAAATTTGATAAAACAAATGAACACAGTAATTGGGACGATCTATAGAGATTCATATGATATAACAGAAGTAAATAGGATATATTACTGTGCAGCTAAATTAATAACAGATAAAGTCTCACCACAAAAAACATGGGGTAATAAGGAAAAGGAAGAGAAATCGAATGGCATAATGGAAGTGTCAAATAGAGAAAACTATAAATCAATTAAGACAAGAAGTGCCACTGTTAGAAGAGTACAGAAGAGAGAACAGATCAACAAAAATACCCAGAAAAATGAATGTGAGAAAAGCAATGCGCAGTATCTGAACAGATCAGGATCTGTCATGCACTAATGCAAAATAATAAACTAAAAGTATCAGTACAGGCAGAAAAGCTTAGAAGATATGCAGATAAATATAAAGGAAAAGTACAAAATTAGCAATTTATTGTTGATCCAATAATGTTTTATAGAGAATTGAGAAACAAAGCAAAAGGAACTGAAACACCACCAAAAAAAGAAGAAATAAATACACTTTGGAGAAATATCTATGTAGATCCTGTGGGACATAACAAAAATGCTAAATGGACAGAAGAAGTAAAAGAAAAAAATATGTTAAAATGTGCAGAATATGAAATGGGATGAAGTAATGGCCAGATATTGAAACAAATTTAAGAAAAGAAGATCTTAATTGGAAAACCCCAGGCCCAGATGCAGTACCGAACTTTTGGTTAAAAGGGTTAACATCTTTACATGAAAATTTAGACATGAGTAAGAACTATTTATATGCACACCTGAAACAGAAACCACTATGGTTAACAACAGGAAAAACAATACTTATACTTAAGGGTGAACCTGCAAGCTACCCTAAAAACTACAAACCAGTGACTTGACTTCCGACAACGTATAAACTATACACTGGAAATTATGCTGACAGAGTTTATAGTCATTTAGAAGAAAACTCAATTATGGCAATAGAACAAAATGGGTAATAAAAGAAAGTCATATGGAACAAAGAATCATTTACTGTTAAATAAAGTCATAATGGAGAACTTGGGAAGAATCTAAGTATGGCATGGATAGGCTACAAAAAAAGCATTTGACAGTATCTCACATTCATAGATAAAGGAGTGCTTGAAAATATATACGATACACCCTACACTGATCGATTACATTGCAGCAAACATGAAACAGTGGCAAACACTTTTCATTTAAGCCATTTTAAAGGACAAATTATTATTCCAGGGATAAAAATTCAAAGGGGAATACTCCAGAGTGACTCTGTCACCACCGCTCTTTTATCTTTCCCTTAACCCATTAAGCTGTCTACTTAACAGTATAGGTCATGGCTACAATTTGGCTCCCAGAAAACAACAAAGTGAAAAGACTTCTCATTTTCTTTTTGTAGATGATTTAAAACTGTATAGTTCATCAGATGAGGAATGGAAAGCACAACTGCAAGTGGTCAAAACTTTTGCAGACAATATAAGAATGTCATTTGGTCTTGATAAATATGAAAAAGCAAGCTTTAAAGCAGAAAAGCTGCAGCACTAAGAAAACATCAGTTTGGGACAAGAATGTGATATAAAAGAACTTGGACAAGAGGAAGTGTATAAATATTTGGGAAATGATGAAGTATCAAAAATAAAACATGAACAAATGAAAATAAATTTTAGCAAGGAATATTTTAGAAGACTAAAATTAATACTGAAAATACCATTGACATCTGGGAACTAAGTCCGGGCTATAAACCAGTTTTTCTCTTTTTGTGCTAACTTACAGTTTTGGAGTGACTGACTGGCCCCAAAAGGTGTTGGATAGGTTGGACGAGAAAACAAGAAGGATGCTTCATGCTCATCAAATGATTTATAAAAATCAGTGCATACCACGAATATATATTCCCCATTCCGAAGGAGGTATGGGCCTCCTCAAAAGTGATTGCATGTATAGATCTGCATACATATCTGCTGACCTCACATGAGGCAGAAGCATATCGGTGTCAAGCAGGAATGGAAATCATACCAAAAGTAGATAAAAATCAGGCAGCAACTGAAGGTGCCAAAAAAAAAAAAAAAAAAAAAAACTTAAGAAAGAATAAAAGGTGAAGAATAAGATGAGAAGACAAGAAATGTGGAAAATGTATAAATATAGTTGCAAGTATAGAAAACTCTTGGAACAACCTCATGTTGGTCAGGATCAAATGCAGGAATGGTTAAGGAGAGGCAAATTTAAACCAAAAGACGAAAGGTTAATACTGGTGGCCTAAGGTAGTGGACTACATACACAATGGTTTACAAAGTCCATTGAACATGTGGGAGAAACAGATAAATGTAAGTTTTGTAAAACAGAATTTGGAAACAGTCACACATCTTGTTGCTGGTTGTGATGTACTAATGGCAGAAGGACTGTATACTGAAAGGTATAATAATCTGGCAAGAGTGCTGCATTGGGGATTGTGCAAACATTATAGGTTCATAGGTTCATAGGTTCATACTAGGTTATCTGCCCTAGGGCATTTATAAGCCTAGCCAGAGTGTGTTTGGCTTTCTCCACCCATTTTAAATTAATTTTGCTATGCCCTTTTTCGAGGTTAGCATACTGTGCCTCTCTCTAACAGTGACACAGAAGTGATACTCGGTGTAAACCTACGATCTCCCATCCACTCATCAAGATTCCTCTTGAAGAGAGTCAATAAGGGACTCTGCCTAACCTGGACTGGGATTTTATTCCAGAGTGAAGGGAGCCTCTGGGTTATGAATCTGTCCCTCCAGCATGTCCTATTTATTTCAGTGCTGAGGTTCAAGTCTCTCGATTGCGTAGCTCGATGGGATTTGGATTTTCTGAGGTGCAGCATGTCCATTAATTCCGGGTTGGACATGGCTTTATACGTCAGGCACAGATCGCCTCTGAGCAGGCGGTATGCCACTGAGCAGAGCTGGAGTTTCTTTAACAGGGCAGCATATGGCATCTGTTTGAGCCCTTTGATCCTCTTGGTGAGGTACTTTTGGGGTATGCAGGTGTCTGGTAAGGTACATCCACAAAGGGGCATTGTACTCAATTATGGGCCTGATGAGGGATGAGTAAAGAGCGCGATGACCTCCCCTGATCTAGATGTGAATTCCTTCATGATTAGGTGGGCTATATAAAATGTTTTTCTAACCACTTTGGCCACGTGGTTGTCAAATGAGAGATTGCTATCAACTTGGGTCCCCATGTCCCTAATTACTTCTTCCGTACTTAATGGATTACCACCTATGTGGTAATTTGTGGGCCCTTTATTTTTGCCAAAGGGGATGACTATACACTTTTTGGCGTTTAGCTTGAGGCCATGGCTCTGGCACCAGTTGTCTGTTTCTATGAGGCCCTTTTGGAGGATGCTTGTGTCAGCTGGAGAGTCGATTATGGTGCCCAGTTTGCAGTCATCTGCGAACATGGTCAGCCAGTCCTTCCGTGTTGGCCTGTACCTCCGAGAAATATATACCGAACAAGAGAGGTTCCAGGACTGAGCCTTGTGGGACACCACTTGTAACTGGTTTGGAGTCTGACATGGCTCCAGCAATTCTAACCATGTGGGTTCTGTCTTTGAGCCAGTTTGCAACCCATCTAGTGACATAGGGGTTTATATTTAAGATGGTGAGCTTATCTATAATGCCCAAGTGGGGTATTGTATCGAAAGCTTTTGCGAGGTCCAGGTAGGCTGTGTGGACCACCTTCCCCTTGTCAATGGCCTTAGTGACTGTTTCAAAGAAATTGACCCAGGTTTAAGAGGCGGGATCTGCCCTTAACAAAGCCAAACTGGGTAGGATCCAGTGTCTGTAGGACCCCAATATCTTTATTTATGAGGTCCATGATGATCCTTTCCATAGCTCTGCAGACCAAGCTAGTCAGGCTTATGGGGCAATAGTTTCCAGGATCCATTGAGGCACCACCTTTGTGGAGAGGGACCACTGTTGCTGTACGTCACTCTTTGGGTACCTATCCTGTAGTAAGGCTGAGATTGAACAGTAGTTTTATGTTTGGGTTTAGCTCTTCTTGGAGTTCATGTAGGATGCAGCCCGGGACACCATCTGGTCTCACTGATGCTATGTTTTTTGCTTTGGAGAGGGCGGCTCTTACCTGAGCATCTGAGATGTCAGGGGGGCAGCACACTGCTGGGATAGATATTTGCCCTTTTGGTGGGGGGGAGGAGTTTGCACTGAACCTGTCAGCTAGGATGTTGGCAATGTCTGTGGGTTCGGTGTATTTTTTGTCATTTTGGACTAATTCTGAGCATATCTGGGAATTCCCACCCAGGTTCCTAACATAACTAAAGAAAGCCTTGTGATTATCCTTAGTGTCCTGTGCAATTTTTCTCTCTAAGCTGGCCTTAGACGATTTTATGAGTGCCCATAGTTTTTTGCTAATACTGATCAGAGATGCCTTCCCTTTTTGGGATTTTGCTCTATCGTGTAGTAGCTTCCTCCTTCTATTGTATAGTTTGTTTATGGCTGGTTCCACCAGACAGGACGTCTGCCCTTGGAGGATTGGGTCTTGGTTTTATTTGGGATTGCATGATCCATGCATTCCTGAAGGTGTTCATAGAATGTGTTTATAAAGGATTCTGCGGTCTGGGCCATATTTTCCACAGGCCCAGGGGCTTTGAAGGATTCCACTTCAGTTTTGAGGAGTGTGAAATTTGCTTGAGAAGTTTTTCACTGTGGTTTTCTGGGCAGGGGGTGGGGTCGGGATGTGAATATCCAGTGAGATTGGTTTATGGTCTGATCTTACCAGTGAGGGATACACTTCTGGTCTGGAGCATAGAGTCCCCATGTTGGTGATGATCAGGTCCAGTATGTTTTCCCCTCTTGTGGGAGTGGTAACAAGTTGTTCCATAGCATTTAAGTTTATAAATTCTAGGAACCTTTGGGCTAGGGTGTTGGAGCTAGAGTAATGCTCCCAGTCTATGTTTGGGTAGTTGAAGTCGCCCAATATAATGGTGTTTGGAGAGACCTTCATATTTTCCAGTGTTCTCAGGAAGGCCGAGTGGGGTTCCTGGGTTTGGGAGGGTGGTCTGTAGCAGACTATAAACTGGAAGGCAGTTTTACCCACTGTTAGTTGCACATGGATAGTCTCTGATGCTTCGTGCTGTGCCACCAACCTGGAGGTGTGGGTATCTTTGACGAATATTGATACTCCCCCTCCTTTTGTGGTACGGTCCAAGTTTTGGGACTGAAAAGCATGGTATGAGGTATAACCTGGTAGTGCTGGGGTGCTCTCGGGAGCCTTGAACCAGGTTTCTGTTACTGCACAGATATTGATGTTCTCCATGCTAAGGAGAGTTTCGAGTGCATGCATCTTGAGGTTTAGACTTCTGGCGTTGAGTAGCATTACTCTTAGTTTCTTATCCCTTGTGATACCTATGGAGGTGGGTTTGTCTTTTGAGCTTTGCCTAAAAAAGGCACTATGGGGGTGGCAAGAGCCTTTGCCAATATCCGAAAGCCCAGGGGTGACAGGTGCTAGTGAAGCATCGTGGCTTGTCGAGCATGTCATCCCAGGCTGATAGGCATTGGATCCCCTTTGAATGACACCAATACTTAAGCCAATTGTTGAAATTGATCATCTTGTCTTCATATTGTGGCATCATTCTTGGTGAGGGTAAGATGCTACTCAAGGTCAGGGTCTTACTGGCCTGGGCTACATGCTCAGTGAGCTCCTCTAAGTCTCTTTTCATGTAGTCCAGGGAGGTACATCTCAGGTCATTCACACCAGCATGGACAATGACTGAGTCATATTTGTACTTGCCTTGGAGTGACCTGAGTGCTTGTGTTATGTGGCGGATCCTATCGCTCAACAGGCAGCTCACCATGACCTTCTCCTTGTTCAGCCTGGTGAGCAGGACGTCAGTGTGCCTAACGATAGAGTCACTTATTACAAGTGTATCAGGTGTGTTGTTTAGCCTTAAGAGCTGTGACTGTTCGGCACACTGGCTTTGTGAGTTATGTGTTGCACGTGTTTTGTTTTGGGGTAGCGGTTGCTTGGATGTCTGCTTTGGAGGTCTCTGCTGCTTAGGCAGATTTTTATTTAGAGCCTCCGAGTATGTTTTTGTGCGTTTATGTGTTTCGTTTGCTGTCGTGGTAGGTCTATTATAATATTGAAGTAGCTGAAAAACAATGGAAACATGAGCCACAAAGCATCATAGAAAATTATGAAGTTTATATCATGTGGGGTCATGCATTACCAATAGTTCAAAAAATAGTTGTGAGAAAACCAGATATAGTAGTCCATGAAAAGAAGACAAAAGTAGCATTGATCATTGAAATTGCTACACCCAATGACTACAGTGTCTTATGTACAGAGACACAAAGTCATAAAATACCAGAATTTGCAGACAGAAATGTGGGCAATGTGGAATAGAGATACCCAGACAGTTCCAGTAATAGTAGGAGCAACGGGTCTTATAAAAAAACAATTATAAATCGTACTAAGCTATGTTACCGATGCATGTAACTCTGTATGAATTGCAGAAGGAGACATTACTGGGCACATTGTGCGTGCTGCAAAGAGCATTTCTGACTAAAAATCGAAGAGTGAAACAATATTAATTTCATGAACTTTAATCATATTTTGACAGAGAAATGGGTATTAGAAACTCAAAAGACATGGAGAAATTAAAATAAATAAATAAATAAAACGACCTTTGTCTGGAAACCAAGGACTGGGGAAGAGAGGTTTAGGTTAAGGGAGTGATCGGGGATTTTAGAGCTAGGGAGGGGGAGGGGAGTTTTAGGGGGAGTGGAGTTTTAGGGTTAAGGAGCAGACTCAGGTTAGGAAGTGGGTAGGTGTTTCAGGATTAGAGTTAGAGTTCTGGTAGAGCTATACCATTTACTAGGGTCAGGTGTTGGGGGGTTTAGTAATTAAGTAGTTTGGGCAAATGGGAGTTAAAATTCTTGCCTTTATGTGCGAGTGGAATTGTGCCATTTGTTATTAGCATGTGAGCACTTGCAGTAGGACCAACAGTTTTTAAACATTAATTCACTACAAGAATTAATAGAACAACAGGTTATGCATCAATGTGCAGTTACTAAAGAATAAAAAGTATGAATTTCTAAGGTCTGGCATTACTGACTGACTGTAATCCACAGTGATCTATTAGAAAATCAAAGACTTTATGGGGGACAAGGCAAAAATATCAGGCAAAATTAGGGGCATTTGAGAGCTACGTACACCCCACAGAGCTCCCCACAAAATCACACTGAACCTCTCATTCATACTGCATAAACACTCAAACAATCAGGTATCATAAATTCACAGCCAACTTCCTTCATGCTCACTGTCTTAGACAGAGCGGCCTCTTTATGTTTGCCCTTGGTTAGTGTCTTTACCTAACCTGTAACATGCAGCAGCTACAGGAACCTGCAGATCACATGGTCCCGATTCAGTGAGCATCACATTATTCCTGGATTGTAAGAGCTGCAATTCACAGTCCTAGATATTTCCTTGCTACCAAATAATAGGCTGAGTCAGAAATTTCTGAGAGGTATATTTCCTACTGACTTAGTTTGCTTTTCACAGTCTCTAGAAGCACATAGCTTGTTGGCAAATTGTTTAACCAGACAAACTACAAGGTCCCCCTGAAAAGAAGAATTTGTATTTTGTGGTCTTAATTATTTAAAAAGACAAAATAAAAAGATTTTCAACAAATGAATCATGTGGTCTAACTTTAGGACATTTCTGATTCATAGCATGCAAAAGACGTTTGGTGACAGACAAAAAGTGAGTTGCTTTTGCCTTTTCTAATAGGCTGATATGAGAACAATTTCTGTGTATATTAATTTGACCACAATTCATCTTATCTGGAAAGGTTCATTCATGTCATGTGACACAGTGTTTCCTCAGATTTGGATGTGACAGTTTTACTAATTGAGATAAACTGTGTTCCACAGACATCTCTTTGTGGATTCCTTGTAACTGACATGGCACACCTTTTTTGCACAGGGGTGTATTACCTGAGCCAGACTCATCCTTCATGTGAGTTGTTTGGTCCTATATATTGCCATCAGGGATAAATTATAGTCAGTAAGCTAAGCAGAGAAACATTTGACAAAAGTGCTGAATAACAGTATGAGTTCTGCAACAAGTTGAATATATCAGTCTCTTTATGTCAGCAACATGGATATTTTCTAGTGGTCAGTGCTGTAGAGATTTATTGTGGTGTCATGCAGTTTATATCAATAAATGAAGCATTTAAAGTGTTAATTTCATTTATTCGTTCATTCATTCATAGGTAAGTAGTAGCAATCAGTCTGCAGATCATTACAAACCTAGCCAAAAAAAAATATGCAAAAGTTCCCTCCAGCATTGAGGAAAGCAAAACAGAATAGACTAGAAAAGAATTTAAGGCTGTCCATCCTATTATCTACCTTGAAGGTAGCATGGGCACTACACTGCTGGACAAATAGTGGGAGTTTGTTCCAAAGATGAAGGATATGTTGGGATATGAATCTTTCACACCAGCATGTCTTTTTTATCTGCTGATGAAGGTTTAGTTCCTTTAATGGAGTATTTGGGTACCATTTGTTCTGTGAAGGAAGAGGATTTAAAAAAAGGTTAGATATAACTATAATAAATGCAAATTCAAAAGAAGTCCATTCCAGCTTCTACTTTATAGCTGCTCAAACATTCATTTTCTATATAGTTAATTGTTCTGTGGGATATTGTGGGGGAGGGTGGGTGACTTCTACAGCCTTTGATATTGTTTGTGTTAAACTAAAATTTTATTTGGCTATGTCTGTTGCAGTTATAGTTATGGTTTTGCATTGCTATATTGTTACTATTCTACTTATTTCAAACAGTTTTTAAGTAAAATGTTTCTAAAAAACATTTGGATCTTTCACGGCAGATGGAGGAGTCTATAGGAGACTGAGTAAAGAGAGAAGGTTGCCAGGTTGTCTTAATAATTAAGATCTTTGAGGCCAATGATCTTTTTAGTTCTGAATCTTTGAGGTCTCTCAAGCTGAATGAAATGTTTAGACAAATACATGACCAAAGGTGCATTATATTCAATACTATATCTGATGAAAAAGAGTAAAGGGGAATGAAGACTTCTTTGGCTTTGGTAGGGATGCCTTTTGAAATTAGATGAGCTAGACAGAAGTTTTTAAGTCATTCCAAACTATGTGGAGAAATGATGGTTAAAAATAAAGAATTAATCAACAAGTGTTTAATCATTCTTTTTTTTTTTTTTTTTTTTTTTTAGGTTCTCAGAGGAGACCACCCCTGTCCTGGCAATGAGAACAAGGCAGAAAAGTACCCCTGGAAAGGATGTCAATCTATCCCAGGATGCATTGCATGCACACTCTCATTGATACACTACATGTGTAGCTATAGACACTTAATAGCAATTGTGTTGTATAACTGAAAAGAAAAGAAACTTGGCATTCAGGTGTTCTACTGTTCAGAGTCTATGTGTAGCCTGATACAAAACTGATATACAGTGCAGGAGATTTTAAAATTGCTGAGTTTTTTTTTTTTTTTTTTTTGTTAATGATATACATTTATTGGGGTACAATATTTCAGGGGAAACCAGAAATATTGGTCTGATTAGATAAGTTATTCAGAACCTATCAGCATGTAAGGGCTGACTGAAGGTTTCCAACTCAGGTATATTGGGTGTAGCCTGTTAAAGGCTCATAGTGTTTACCAATGAGTTACTCTGCCATGTACATATTTCATATAGCCCACCAGTTCTTTAGTATGCCGTACTAACATTATTCAGAACCATTTCAAAATCATCAGAGCAATTAACAGGAAATATGCTGAGGTTGTAATGCACATTGCCAATTGATTAGTGTTTGCTATAACACTGCCCTGTTGCCAAAAAAGACAGTAATCTTTGATTCATTCCTCTGAGTAAAATATCACTTTGGGCTGGCAAAGGCACTGCTCATCCAGTTGTGCTGCAATATATTTAAATGTTTCTTCAGTGCTTTGCCCTTCATAATACATGATTCTTTTGGGACAGCATGCAACTCTTTTTTTTCTGTGTCCTAATGAAAGGATGGATTTCATTTCCTGCAGCTGGGAATCAGTTTATTAATAGAGTATCTGCTTCCCAAGGCTACAGAATCACCTTGCAGGGTAGGTGTACAGCTGTCAAGGTCATTATTTTTAATGTAGAGGACAGAAGCTTCTATAAACAGAACAGTAGTGGCTTAGGCTATTCTGTTATTGATAACCCTGATGACCTCTGCTACTGTTTGTCTTTATCTCCTTTAAAAAGGAGTGTGCATGTGCTCTTGGCATGAGGAAAGGCTTGTTTGTAGCAGCAAGTGCCCAGGCTCTTATGAGAAATGTAAGCATTAAACCATTAATTACTTTAGATAGAATAGCTTTGTGATAAAAGCGCAGTCACGGAACTTGGAAGGTCTATAGGCATGCATGGTTTTCTAAATCAAAGCCTGTAATCAGACAGTCAGCAAGTAGCATATGGTACTGTTTTGTAAATGACATAATTAGTGTCATACAAGGGATTTTTCCATACTATGCTGTATAGGTTTCTGTGTCTTTTATGTTAAAAAGATAGGTGTTCACAAGCACTAATAATCTCTTTTTGAGGTCTCCTGTTTAAGACCAATGCCAGATATCCCCCCATGGAATGAAAGTGATGGGTAGCATAGGTTTTTTCATACATGGAACCTGGGATGCAGGAATCAAAGTAGAAAAAAATGTCAATTTCACATCTAAAAATGTGCAACAGTTTATATGGAAATGAATGCTATAATTATTAAATAATGCTACAGTCAGAAATTATGAAAGCAGAGATAATCATAATAAAACAGCTGACATGTTATCTGCATATATATGCATATATTCTTGTAAACATAAAGCAGACTGACTATATTAAATCAAGGAAATGAGAACAGGGTCTAGGAAAAATCCTGGCAATGCCTGTATATCTGTGGTAGGAGGGGTCAGAAATATGGTGCAGGAACTTGGAAATGGAAGAAAAGTTTAAGCAGTGAAGGAATGAGATATGTCAGGAAGCATGGAGTCAGGAAACTGCTCATTCGCATTCTGCATGCCTCATGTTTGAAACTCAATGCAGTCACTGTGGTCACTGTAATAAACCTGAAGGAAGGAAGACCAAATGCTCTGCAAAAACTGTGTTTCCAGAGCTTACATGAATACACCTGTAAACACAGTAGATCCAGAACTTTAACATCGTAGCTCCAGAGCTTATATGAATATACTTGTAAACTTAATAGATCCAGTGCTTAAGCTATGAAAAAAGTGCATAGTGAATAAAAGTAAACTGTACAATGAAATACATTGCAAAATATAGCATATTACTATCCAGTACAGTGCAGATTTTTTAAAAATGCACTGTCACTAAATCAATATATTGAAGTATATTTATGTATTTATTGAGGCAAAACACTGATCCACAGACGTTTTTCAGAATCACGCTGGGAGTACTATATGATTAAGTGAGTTACTCAGAGTCATAAAGTATACAAATGAAGGTTGAGAGAATCAAACCATGGACTACAAAATGGAGCCCATGACTTTCATCCTCTGCACTAACTACCATATCAAATTAATGACAAAGTAATACTGACAAAACTTAGCTAAAACATAAACAGTGCATATTTTAAAATTTAATAAACTGAATTATCAGCTTAAAATGGCATTAATAAGCAAAACATTAAAATAACATTGAAGCATAAAACAGTAGTGGTCAATAAATGCTTACTGAAACAATTGGATTTTCTGATGGGACCTGGATATTTAGATAGTTTGTCAGCCACGTGATAAAATACATTATTCGTTCATGGGCAAGACCTGACCTAAATAAATGCTTACTCCTGATGAAAGTAAAGTACAATTAATTCAATTAAAACAACAAAACAAACATTTTCAATGTGACTGAAGGTTACTCTTTGAATAAGAATAATTCATATTTACTATAGTCAATACTTGCTATCTCAATTAAATGCATTACCAGAAAATGGAAAACTAGCTGCCCACCTAATGTTGAGGATTTCTAGTCTTCAGCGAAAGACCTGGCAATCAAAGAAACTAGGACCAAAGAACTTAGAATCTATCCAAAGACATTTGTTAATATATTTTAGCACTTATTAAGACTTTGCAAATGGACCATAACTCTTTCTGAACTGATACTTATACTAAAGAAGTTGTGTATGTTAGCTGTGATCTGCAGTTTTGTTCAGGCTTGTGTATATATTGTAAATAGTTTTTACTTTGTTTGCTAATATTTTGTCTTACGAATGAGAATACTGTTTGTCATTTCTTGTCTTTTATTTTTCATGGAAAATGTAATAAAATATTTGAATTAAAAATAAACAAACATACCAACAATCCTTGGAACCTGGAAAATCTTGGCCTGAGCAGTAACACTGACACAGTAGTTCAGTTTAATCTAATTTTGTAAATAATAAGTAAGCTAAGATTTATTTAGATTCATGGTTTAAAAAAGATTCTTCAGAGGAATAATGTGCAAAGTTCATAGTATTCAAATTGTAAAGGCAGATGTTGTACACTCATTCAATGTCCTTGCGGTTAACATTTTCCATCGGTGCTGGCAGATGATACCAAGAAAGCCTCCAAAGATTCAAGATATTTTGATAATTACATATAAAGGGCATGAGCACATGCGTTGCTGTTAGAAGATTCTATGGTACAATTCCCGAGATATTTGTGTGATGAAAAGCAGGAGCTGACATCAGCTAACACTTGATTCTGTAGCATTAACTATGAATCACAACAAGACCTCGCAAAGACCCATAAAACGTAACAGGGTGTTCCTTCAGGGGTATTCCTGAAGACAGAGTGGGAGTCACTCAAAGAACTTAAGTACATATTTGTGCTGTTAATAGCTCAAACATCATTTATGTGATTCTAAACTATATGGAAGCATTTGTGGAATGCTTGGCTAAGTGCCAGTGTAATGCCTTTCTTGCTTCTGTGTGATGTCACCTCTCCAGTGGGCTTCCAACCACCATCAGCATAAATGACTCAGCTAAAGTGTTGACCCCTCCACCTTTCCTGTGCATCACACTGACTTGCTGCAGGTTTGAGACTATTGTACTGCTCCATGAACCACACAAAGCTGGCTGTACTATAGTATTCTTTAAATATTACAGAACACAATGTGGGGAAGGTACGTACTTTGTTAGTCCTACCTATATATCCCATGAACCGAATTGCTTTGCCGAAGGTTTTGTCCCTCCCAATTACTTCATGACATGTGTAAAACGTACCAAAAATGGTATGCTTTAGGTTACTCCCAATGCACTAAATGGATGATATGTTTTATATCACTGTGATGACATCATTCTGTCTCATTGTTCTTGGGTAAATACTAGGAAATCAGTCTGCAGACTATTATAGATTGAGTCAGTAAGCAGAAAACAACCAAAGGTGAGATTTGAACTCTGTATCTTGTGTCTGAGAACTAAACACATTAACCATTATGCCAACCCCCACCCTTGTAATATTATAACATAAGTGTGTCAACATATGGACAGATTTCATGGCAGCTATCAGATGGTCCCTGAAGTTTGTATCTTCCACCATTTATTGCAAGTAGTTGAGCTCATTGTGATCAAGTAATTTTGGACAGCATTTACTCCAGTGTTGGAGTTCCATCTCATAATGGTTAATTGTATTACTACCCCCTCCAGAAAAAGGTGGAACCCAAAGAGCTGGCTAAATCTAGTTAGAGCACCATATAAAAACCATAACTCTTTTTTTCTTCAGTTCTCAAAAAACTATCTTCAAATGTAAAGTGAAACCTTTAGATGTCAAAATAATAAACCATATAAGATTTACTGAGATGTAAGAGTTTTCGTCTCTCACAATATTGCAAAGGGCAGATGAGACTTCTTCATATTTTGCCATACTGTACCCTCACAGCCATTAAATAAGTGAATCAAACCACATAACTAAAACACATAACATACAAAATCACATGATCAAGCCATTGCATTCTAAAAGTTGAAAACACATTCATCTATATCTTCTCTTCTTTTTCAAATAACATTTAAAACTGAGGCCTGTATTTAATCCAAAACATCTGCAATCATTCAAAATTGTATACCACTTATATCTCCATAATTTAAATCAGCATGTCTAATCTGCTCTAGCACTACAAACAAAAATGTTTTGAAATTATTGCATTATAAAGTATGTTTATACAGAGCATTCAAACATTTTGCTTCTTATTTGCAAGTGTATGTTTGTATACTCTGTTGTATAACTTCCTGTTGTTTTTTCCACATAAAATAAATCGTGTGGCAAACAAGTTGCAATATAAATGACATACTCAGACATACAATTGTGATAACCTGCGGACATATTCATCCTTGTAGCACTGGCACCATAGAAACTAGGCCCTTAATGAATAAAGCTGCACACATGACAAACCTTTAAATATTCTATTTTGGTTGACAGGCCTACCTGTGCTCTACTTGTCTATTTCAAAAAATGTTTTAAATATTGGCTTTTTTTATTAATAAATCTCGGATATACCCATACTTTATTAAACACTTCAGAGCTAGCACTAAGGATTTCCCAATTGCCCTCTACGATTTTCTTTATTCAAAAGGCCGCAAAAATACCTCACAAAGAGGATTACAGGCCTCAAACAGATGCCCTACGCAGACCGTCTCAAAAAACCCCAGCTTTACTCCGTCGCATATCGCCTACTCAGAGGTGATCTCTGCTTAACATACAAAGCTATGTCAAACCCAGAGCTGTTGGACATGCTCCACTTAAAGAAATCCCAATCCCTCCAAGCTACATGCTCTAGGGACCTCAACCTTGTCACCACAATAAACAGAACATGCCAGAGGGATAGATTCCTGTCCCAGAGACTTCCCATACTCTGGAATAAACTACCTATCTATATCAAACAAAGCTCCTCATTAGC